>NW_006921844.1:4727878-4745642 GCF_000298275.1 Orycteropus afer afer | reverse complement strand
TAAAGCTCAATTGGCATAACAT
The DNA here is from genome assembly GCF_000298275.1 of Orycteropus afer afer. NCBI lineage: Eukaryota > Metazoa > Chordata > Mammalia > Tubulidentata > Orycteropodidae > Orycteropus > Orycteropus afer. Next base: position 4,745,620 of record NW_006921844.1, on the reverse strand, counting down.
ACTACACAAAACATTGTTCCACCTCCTGCTTTGGTGAATAGCAACTGGGACCTTAAAAGCTTGCAAGCAGCCATCTAAATACAACAATGGGTCTCTCCTCATCCAGAACAAAGAAGAATGAAGAAAACCAAAGATTCATGGAAACAATTAGTCCTAATGACTAGTACAGCATGCGATCCTCAGCCTATACAACTATGAGACCAGAAGACCTAGATGGTGGCCGGCTACCACTGTCAACCACTCGGAGGGGGATCTATGTAGGAGATCCTGGATAGACAGGGAGAACAATGTGGAACAAAACTCAAAATAATTTGAAAAAAAAAAAAAAAGAGGAAGGGCAGGTTTGCTGGTCTGATGCAGCCTGATGGAATCACTGAGACTATGGTCCCTAGCTGCCCTTCAGGTCTGGAATTGAACCCACACCTATGGTTTCCAGCCAAAAAAAAGACAGGCATATGAGGTGAACATTTACACAAGGTAGATACAATCCTTGAAGAGAACAATCATGGGAGAATAGAAGGGCTGTGTATGTACAGGGACATAGCTCAGGCAGCAGGAGTGCATGGAGGGAAGGGCACAGGGAAGAGGTAACTATGGGGAGGACGTGGGATGGGAGCTTTTGCATTGTGGTAAATTGTAGTCAATGTCATTAGACAAAGTGTATGTGAACTGCTGTATGGAAAGTGAATTTGCTCTGTAAACTTTCACCCAAATCACAATTTAAAAAAAAGAAAAAGAAAAAAAGACTGCTTTTGGCCATTTTGAATCAGACAACCATATGATCTACTATGCCGGGAATGACAATTTGAAGAGGAATGGTGTGGCATTCATCATCACAAAGGATGCTTCAAAATCTGTCCTGAAGTACAATGCTGTCAGTGATAACCACAAGGAAGACCAGTTAATACAACTATTATCCAAATTTATGTACCAACCACCAAAGCCAAAGATGAGGAAATTGAAGATTTTCATCAACTTCTGCAGTCTGAAATTGACCAAATATGCAATCAAGATTTGTTAATTATCACTGATGACTGGAATGCAAAAGTTGGAAACAAAGAAGAATCACCAGTAGTTGGAAAATTTGACCTTGGTGATAGAAATAACTCTGGCAAGTGCAGATAGAATTTTGCAAGACCAACGACTTATTCGTTTTTCAACAACACAAATGGTGGCTATACACATGGACTTTGCCAGATGGAATACACAGGAATCAGATTGACTACATCTGTGATAAGAGGCAATGGAAAAGCTCAATATCTTCAACAAAACAAGGCCAGGAGCTGATTGCAGAACAGACCATCAACAGCTCACATGCAAGTTCAACTTGAAGTTGAAGACAATTAAAACAAGTCCACGAGAGCCAAAATATGACCTTAATCATATCCCTCCTTAATTTAGAGACCATCTAAAGAATAGATTTGATGCACTGAACACCAGTGACTGAAAACCAGAAGAACTGTGGGATGACATCAAGAACATTATCCATGAAGAAAGCAAGAGGTCATTAAAAAGATGAGAAAAAAAGAAAAGACCAAAATGGATGTCAGAAGAATCTCTGAAACTTGCCCTTGAATGGAGGGTAGCTAAAACAAAGGGAAGAAATGACAAGATAAAAGAGCTGAATGGAAGATTTCAAAGAGCAGCTTGAGCAGAGATAGCCAATTACTATAATGAAATGTGCAAAGACCTGGAGTTAGAAAACCAAAAGGGAAGAGCACATTCAGCATTTCTCAAGCTAAAAGAACTGAGGAAAAAATTTAAGCCTCAAGTTGCAATATTGAAAGATTCTACAGGCAGCAGAGGGATCCATGTAAGGCGGGGGATGCAGGCCTCAACCTCCCAGCAGCAAGAAAAGTGGAGGGAAAAGGAAAGGAAAGCCAGGGCATCCAGGACAGAGTGAGTAAGCGGCAGGGATCCTAGTTAGAGGAGGGTGGAAAGGGTTCAAACAGGTAAGGGAGACAAACTTGTCTGTCATTTTGTCGTGCTCTGGTGGTGTGTTGCTATGAGGCTTGAGGCTGTGCCACCAGTGTTTCAAATGCCAGTGGGGTTCACATGGTGTATAGATTTTGGCATGGCTTGCAGACAGACAGACTACAAAGAAGGAGTAGGCCATCCACTTCTCAAAGAATTGGCCAGGGAAAACCTTATGAATAACAGAGAAATACTGTCTGTTATATTACTAGGAAACTATATAAATAGCCCAGAAACACTGTCTGATACAGTGCAGGATGATGTTCCACTTAGGTGGGAAGGCTTTCAAATCAGGACTGGGAAAGTGCTACATCATCAGAGTAGAACCAACCTTAATGATATGGATAAAGTAAAGCTTTCGAGACCTCCATATGCTGACATGACACAACTCAAATTGAGGAGAAACAGCTGCAAACATCCATTAATAATTGGAACATGGAATATATGAAGTATGAATCTAGAAAAATTAGAAGTTGTCAAAAATGAAATGGAACACATAGAGATTAATATCCCAGGCATTAGTGAGCTAAAATGGACTGGTTTTGGCCATTTTTAATCAGACAACCATATGATCTACTATGTTGGAAATGACAATTTAAAGAGGAATGGCATGGCATTCATCATCACAAAGGATATTTCAAGATCTGTCCTGATGTACAATGTTGTCAGTGCTAGGATAATATCCATACACCTCAAGGAAGACCAGTTAATATGACTATTATTCAAATTTATGCACCAACCACCAAAGTCAAAGATGAGGAAATTGAAGATTTTCATCAACTTCTGCAGTCTGAAATTGACCAACAGGCAATCAAGACGTGTTGATTATCTCTGGTATTATCACTGGTGACTGGAATGCAAAAGTTGGAAACAAAGAAGAATCACCAGTAGTTGGAAAATTTGGCCTTGGTGACAGAAATAATGCTGGAGATCGCACGATAGAATTTTGCAAGACCAATGACTTATTCATTGCAAATATCTTTTTTCAACAACACAAACAGTGGCTATACATGTGGACTTCTTCAGATGGAATACACAGGAATCAGATTGACTACATCTGTGGTAAGAGACTATGGAAAAGCTCAATATCTTCAGCCAATACAAGGCCAGGAGCTGATTGTGGAACAGACCATCCATTGCTCATATGCAAGTTCAACTTGAAGTTGAAGACAATTAAAACAAGTCCACGAGAGCCAAAATATAGCCTTGAATATATCCCTCCTGAATAGAAACCATCTAAAGAATAGATTCGATGTGTTGAACACCAATGATCGAAAACCAGAAGAATTATGGGATGACATGAAGAACATCATCCATGAAAAAAGCAAGAGGTCATTAAAAAGATGAGAAAAAAAGAAAAGACCAAAATGGATGATAGAAGAGACTCTGAAACTTGCCCTTGAGCGGAGAGTAGCCAAAGCAAATGGAAGAACTGATAAGATAAAAGAGCTGAATAGAAGATTTCAAAGAGCAGTTTGAGCAGACAAAGCCAATTACTATAATGAAATGTGTAAAGACTTGGAGTTAGAAAACCAAAAGGGAAGAACATGCTCAGCATTTCTCAAGCTGAAAGAACTGAGGAAAATATTTAAGACTCGAATTGCAATATTGAAAGATTCTATGAGCAAAATATTGAATGATGCAGGAAGCAGCAAAAGAAGATGGAAGGAATACACAGAGTCACTGTACCAAAAGGAACTGGTTGATCTTCATCCATTTCAGGAGTTGGCATATGATCAAGAACCAATGGTACTGAAGGAGGAAGTCAAAGCTGCACTGAAGCAATTGGTGAAGAACAAGGCTCCAGGAATTGATGGAATACCCATTGAGATGCTTCAACAAACAGATGCCCCATTGGAGGCACCCACTCAGTTATGCCAAGAGATTTGGAAGACAGCTACCTGGCCAACTGATTGGAAGAGATACATATTTGTACCCATTCCAAAGAAAGGTGATCCCACAGAATGTGGAAATTATTGAACAGTATCATTAATATAGCACGCAAGTAAAATCTTACTGAAGATAATTCAAAAACAGTTGCAGTAGTATATTGACAGAGAACTTCCAGAGGTGCAAGCCAGATTCAGAAGAGGACGTGGAACAAAGCATATCTATCATTGCTGATGTCAGATGGATCTTGGCTCAAAGCAAAGAATTCCAGAAAGATGTTTACTTGTGTTTTATTGACTATGCGGAAGCATTTGATTGTGTGGATCATAACAAATTGTGGATAACATTGAGAAGAATGGGAATTCATGAATACTTAATTGTACTCCTGAGGAACCAGGACATAGACCAGGAGGCTATGATTCGAACAGAACAAGGGGACACTGCATGGTTTAGAGTCAAGAAGGGAGTGCATCAGGGTTGTGCCCTTTAACCATACTTATTCAATCTATATGCTGAGCAAATAATCTGAGAAGCTGGACTATATGAAGAAAAACATGACATCAGGATTGGAGGAAGAATCATTAACAACCTGTGATATGCTGACAACACAAGTTTGCTGAAAAGGAGAATGGCTTGAAGCACTTACTGATGAAGGTTGAAGAATACATCTGTAGTATGGATTACATCTCAATATAAAGAAAACAAAAATCCTCACAACTGGACTTATAAGCAGCATTACAATAAATGCAGAAAAGATTGAAGTTGTCAAAGACTTCACATTGCTTGGTTCTACAATTGACGCCAATGGAAGCAGCAGTCAGGACATTAGAGAACATTTAGCACTGGGCAAGTCAGCTGCAAAGGGCCTCTTTCAAGTGCTGAAGAGCAAAGATGTCTCCTTGAGGACTAAGGTGTGCCTGACACAAACCATTAATGTGAGAGCTAGAAAATAAGGATGACCGAAGAAGAATTGAAGCTTTTCACTTGTGCTGCTGGCAAAGAATGCTGAAAGTACCATGGACTGCTAAAAGAACTAACAAATCTGTCTGGGAGGAAGTGCAGCCAGAATGCTCCTTAGAAGCGAGAATGGTCAGACATCGTCTCACCTGCTTTGGTCATGTTATCAGAAGGGACCATTCCCTGGAGAAGGATGTCATGCTTGGGAAGGTGGAGGGTTGATGAAAAGGGGAAGGCTCTAAACGAGATGGATTAACACAGTGGTTGCAGGGATGGGCTCAAGGATAGCAAGGATCGTGGAATGGGCGCAGGACCAGGTGGTGTTTTGTTCTGCTGTGCATGGGTCACTATGAGTCCAAGACGACTCCACAGCACCTAACAACAATATCAACAATGGAGCATTGGAGGGACCTGCTTTCCCAAAATGAGATATCATAACTGAACTTCATCCTGAGCCCATGATTGTTTTGCTGAGCAAATAGTAACAGGGATTAGTCCAACCTTTCCCCTTGGGTCAGGTTCACTGAAGCTTGGCTGCAAGAGCTGGGCATCTCTTCTGTTGTGTCTCCCAGGCCTGAGAGAGGTAGGCGGATGTCAGGTCCAGGACTGTTGAGACAATTGAAGAGTCTTCTGGTAGAGAGCAGGAAGCATTGTGGGTAATACTTAGGTAATGCTTGTCATAGCATTTAACAGGGAGCAGAGAATGAAATTCTGTGGGCCAGTCTCCTCATCTTGTCCTGAAAATTTCCACTCATTATAATGAAAGAATTGAAGAACTGTGTCCCAGAGGAAGAAGTATCCCTGCCTTTGGCAGGCTCTACAACAGCCACACCTTTAAAAAGGCCACATGGTTTGCCAATCCACAAAACTCTGTACCTCAGCCTCACACCCCATCTTTGCTTGGATCAGCCTCATCCTCAACCTTCTCAGTTCACAAGAGGAAGATAAAATGGACAACACCTCCCTTAAAAGTCTGTTTGTGTAAAGTCTTAAGTGACTGTGTCCATACTGATGTCTGGAAGCATTAGCTCAGCGTGAGGGTCTTAAGGACAGAGCTAACAAGCCCAGGGTTCTACTTTAATCCTGCCAGTGTCTTAATGGAGTCTTTAGGGATTGCAAACAGTTAACAGGCTCAATTGTTAACTAAAAGTTTAGTGGTTTGAGTCCACCCAAGAGGCACCTTGCAAGAAAGTCCTAGAGCTCTACGTCTGAAGATTTCACCATTGAAAATTGGCACACCAGATTCAATTGGCACAATAAAATACATAAAAATCTTGTTCCACAACCTATGTTGGTGAGTAGCAACTGGGGTCTTAAAAGCTTTCAAGCGGCCATATAAGATGCAGCTAATAATGGTCTCCTATTGTCGGAAGAGAAGAATGCAAAACAACAACAAAAACCCAAGGACGTTTGGAAGCAATCAGCCCTAGGACATGATGGCCCTTGAGACCAGAAGAACTAAATGGTACCCAGCTACCAATGCCAACCACTCGGGAAAGGATCAAAACTGGAGATCCTGGATATAATGGGAGGAAAAACATGGAACAAAATCCAAAAACACAATAATGACCAGAATTACTGGTCAGATGGAGTCCGGTAGGACCCCCAATACTATGGCCCTGGGATATACTTCAGGCCTGGAATAAAACTCACAAAATAAAGAAAAAGAAAAAGAAAATCCTATGAAACACAGTTCTACTCTGATATACACAGGGAATTGAGTCAACAGTAAGTGGATTTTGTTTTTAATTTTAAAAATTATCTTAATGTCTTTCATTCATACTACAAGTATGACAGAGAAAAATACCATAGTCCCAGATTGCAATCCCAACCTAAACCAAATCTATTGCCAGCTCAAATATTTTTGGAATGTGTCAAAGTTTAAAAAAAAAATAAAAAGAAAGAATGAAGTCATCAAGTAAGTTGTCTTGCAATGTTAGAACGGAGAATAAATCATTGTTCTGTTTAAAGTGCCTATATATCTGAGTGTATCTGTGAGCTGTGCATGTGTACAAGATGTATCACAATTTTATATGGGATTTTTTTTTTTTTTCACAAAAAAGAACTCTTAGCTTTGCATAATACTTGTATTGAAAATGACACCATATCTAGTGGCTACTTGAGTATAACATTAGAATTTCTTCAAACAAATGTTTCCCACCCACCCAGAAGTAATACAATATTATTAAACAGTCAAATATATGATTTCTTCTGGGTTGCTGTGTGAAATATTAGCATTTTTACATAAATAATATAACATGTGCTTTCCTGCAAAATCGTTTTCTTCTGTCACTGAACCAATCCATCATTTTAACTTTTGGTGTTCAGCTTTCCATCTGTAATATGAGCACACAGGATGGGGTAGTGGTGGTGGTAATTTTTATAATGTTTTTGGAGGAAATGGATATAATATCCCCATAATATGGTAATAATCTATGTGAAGGAATTCAAGGTGATATTTTCTTTTATTTAACAAAGGAGTCACTCACATAACTAAGACCTGACATGTTTTCATGTATGAATTCAATATCATAAGGAGCTCTGGTAATATAGTGATTAACGCATTTGGCCGCTAACCAAAAAGTCAGTGGTTCAAATCCAACAGCTGCTCCATGGAAGAAAGATGAGACGATGTGCTTCCATAAAGATTTACAGCCTTAGAAACACAATGGGGGTTGTTACAAGTTGGAATCGATTCAATGGCAGTGAATTTGATTTCTTTTTGGTTTATTTGATGCTGTGAGTTCTTTCAAAGACAACTATAATTCTCAGTTTTTGATTAAACCAAAAAACCCATTGAATCAATTCTGACTCATAGCATCCCTATAGGACAGAGTAGAACTGCCCCATAGGGTTTCCAAGGCTGTAAATTTTTACAGAAGCAGAATGCTGCATCTTTCTCACATTGAGTTTTGAACTGCCAGCCTTCTGGTTTGCAGCCAAGCACTTTAACCACTGCACCACAAGGGCTCCTCAGTTTGTGATAAAACACCATATTTGTAATAAATTGCTTCCCTTTGTGGGAAGTGGGCATTCATTCTCATTTTTCATTTACTCCCATGGTGTGCATTTTCATTCATTTTCCAGGCATGACACGAGTGTAAAAAATTAAAATGAAAAGAATGAAGTTTAAGGTCTTGTCTTGGTTCAGCAGTGCTGCTATAACAGAAATACCATAAGTGGCTGGCTTTAGCAAACAGGAATTTAGGAGGCTAGAAAAATGAGTTCAAAGTGCGACTCTAGGGGCTGGGTGAAGGCCTCTCGACCTTGGGCTTCAGCTCTGCCTACTGTTTCAGGCCCACTAAAGCTGGAGGCTTTTTCTGACTCATGAGGCTGCTGGCTGCTGAGGCTGATGAACCCAAGATTGGCAAGTAAAATGGCACAGTCTCAAGATTAGCAGACAACACGGCAGGCCAGGTCCAGGAAGAGTCCCAAGATCGACAGGCAACCTGGCAGGTCACTTAGATGAAGATTTAGCCAAATGCAGGTTCCAGATCTGCCAAAAGCTAGAGTCTTTTCCCAAAGTTTCTTCTTATATACAGGAAGCAGGCCATACCCCAAAGGTATGCTCACAGCAGATTTCACCATGGAGTTGATTACCAGTTTCATCATGGGGGATAACAACATGCAGCTGACCACCACTCAAAACCATGGCCCAGCCAGGTTGACACACAACTTTAACTACCACAGGTTTCAATAATCTCTCCCCCTTGAAAAGGCCAAGTGGGAGAAAGTAGAATTTCATCAAGGGGCCTGTGTTAAGGAAGGGCAAACAGAAATCCAAAATGAGTCAAAGCAAATACAGAAGACAATTGGAAGAACTCCTTAATTTCCCTTTATCCTGGTTCTTAATATTTCCCACAAAACACTGTTGGATGAGGACAGAGTAGTGTGCACATGTTTGGTTGTAAGAGGGCAGGCTCAGATCAGTCTAGTCTCTCCTGACCTCGGGTATAATGTCAAACAAAGTTTCTATGATTATGTCCCTCAAGACATTTCAACCAATAAGCTTGGGAAGTGTGTCCTAATCACACAACTGTTAGGTGAGTGTGCCACTTACTCAAGGGGCCCATTGAGAATGATATGAACACATGAATCGCTGGCTGCATGTGGAGTTAGCGGTGTCCTCTGAAGGAACCAACAAATGATGTTCCCAAATTACCTATAGACACACAGAGGTTTCATTCTAGGAATGATCTAATTCACTGGGACTCCATCTTGACTCAATTTAATTGTGATATCTCCAGCCTCCCCCATCTGTAGATGGGTCCTTTATTACTTATTTTTCATTGTTGTCAGTCTTTTTAATTTTAATAAGTCTGTGGGTATTACATGGCATCTCGTTGTGGCTTTTCTTTTTCTTTAAATTTTATTTTGTTGTTGTTGAGAATACACAGCAAAACATATACCAGTTGGGACCTTTATTTTTAAAGAGCCTTGGCAAACACATGGCTTAGTGGAACAAAATGGAAGCCATTTTTGAAACACAGACATTGTAAAGACTCAAATCAGTCACTCAGAAGAAAGAAGTTGTACATCTGAAACGTGGTCACCAGTTTGGGAAGTGTTAGCAGAAGTGTAGAGATACAAAGACATGAGTCGCTAACAGTTGATTGTTAGCCTCCCAAACTCAATTCAATGTGACAGTGACACTTCACAGCACATTGCATCCAATCTCATTTGAAGCTGACAAAGATTGTTTCTGCTTTACATCTATTGGTTTATTAATGGTCTACAGCCTCTTAAGCAGATGCATATTCATTAGGTAGCCAGCTGTTAGGAGGTTCCCAGATGTCGAATGTAACTCTGTCTTGGAACATTTTTTTCTTTTTCCTTATCACGAAACAAAGTAATTGAGGCCTTATTAAGGAACCAGTTAATTACTAAAGCGGTACCTTATGGCACCCTTTTTTATCATTCAAATCTGAGAACTCTTGGGACATCTAAAAAATTTGGTGAAAAGAGTATTTAAGAGCCAACCTTTATTATATATTTACATATATAGACTGATCTGGATGTGCAGATACACACATTTACATGCTTCCATGCTGGAAGAATTAAAAGTACATGAAAAGCTCTTAACAGTTGACAAAATTTTCAGCTATAACATCCTTTCCTTGGTTCATACAGGAATTGGGGCCAAAGAACAATACTGATAAAGTTAGTAAATTAATTAAAGTTAAAGGTACTTTAATAATATTTCTTTCATCTCATATCACTTCCCTGTAAAACATGACTTGAAAAATAGTCTTTGTGTGACATGCCTCAAACCTCATTCTATATGAAAGGCAGCATCACCCCCACCCCCAGTCAAAAACAAGGAAGTTCAACTATTGGCAATGAAAGTTAAGTTTTCAAAACGCCAGATATTTCTAAAGGTCCTCTTAAAATTCTATTCAAAAGGTGTCAATTCAGATATTCTCTTAAGAACATTTTAAGTTCAGAAATTCATTTATACTTTTATTAGGTGACCTGACATCTCAATTCTATTCCTCAAATGCAAGAATCACAGTAGCAAATGAAAAATTGCCAAGAGCTTTTAGAAAATGCTACGGGGCACTTTCTGAGATGGATTTCTTAACCAAGCAATCCAAAGCCATCCACCATTAGCCTGAGGCTTACTCATAACCTATTTTTTGATTCTTTGAGGTACCTTTGCATTCTACTGCCCCAAATCTACTGGATATTTTCTTATTTGGAGATTTGCCTAATGTCTTATGCTAAGTTTTATCACCATTTCTACAAAATAAATGAAAGGTTCACCCTTCAGAAGAGTGTTTATTTGCTCTGTGGTTCATCTCCTGCTAGTGGCCTGTAGAAAAAGCAAATCGATTTCATAAACATTCCCGTACTTACCTAAAAAACTTAGTAGTTAACAACCATTTACTAGATGTCTACTGTGTGTGGAGCATCATAGGGCATCTGGGAACAATGGTCAGAGATCAGGGATGTGTAAGAAAAAGTTGACAATTTATCTCTCTGGCACATACAATCTTTAAATTAAAATGTTTGAAAAGTTAATAGAGGAGTGAGGGATAACTCACTGTCATTGAGTCGATTTCAACTCATAGTGACCCCATTGGGTTTCTGAGGCTATAAATCCTTACGGGAGTGGACTGCCTTATCTTTCTTCTGCAGAGTAGCTGGTGGGTTCGAACCATTCACCTTTTGGTTGGCAGCTAAATGCTTTAACCAATGCACCACCAGAGCTCCTCAATGAGGGAGAGTTGAGTGAAACTGGATTTGGGTTCCAAAGACCTGTCGTAGGAGAACTGGCTTTGTGAACTCCCTTGATCTGAGTTTCAGTTTCCTTAACTGTGACAAAATCACAGTAACTTCTTTACTTTCTTAGATTAGAGATATTGTGAAGATCAGGGTGGAAATGAGTGTGAACTCATTCTGTAAACTATAATGTGCCATACATGCTACTACTATTTGAAATTCTCAACTTGCATTTATAAATGGCCTCTTAGATTTAAAATAATCCATACTTTTCACATATAAATGAACTATTAATGTATTTTGGGTTCACCGGGAAATATCAAACTATTGGCACACAGTTTTTTCTTAAGTTTCTTAAAGTGCAAGTAAAGCAAGCAAGCTCCACGACACATACAAAAGCTAATGAGGCCTTTGCCACCCCTGGTAGTGGCAGTTCTCTCTGAGGAACTTTTGAGGAGTGAAATAACTGTTTATCAAAATAAACCTAACCCGATAATATTGATTCTGACTCACGGTCGGCACCATATATTACAGCCTAGAATCACTCCATTGAGTTTTCTTGGCTGTAATCTCTGTGGAAGCAGATCACCAGGCTTTTCTTTCATGGTGCTGCTAGGTGGCTTTGAACCACCAACCTTTAGGTGAGTAGTCTAGTGCAAACTGTTTTCACAGAACCCAATTATTTTCATGTCCTTAACTACCTCTCAATTCCACTGCTTTTACATTGATCTCCAACCATACCTATCAAATCTCCAACAGCTTCTCCACCTGAAGTCTCTCCACCAGTAATTCTCTATGGCAGAACGACTCTTCCTCTTCCTTAATAAGAATGGCTCCTTCTCATCATTCTCCAGATCTGTGCTTAAAGGTTACCTTCTGAGAAAGGCTTCCAGGGTCACTGTATCCAAATGAGAACTTCTCCTATTCTTTATTGGATGACCTGATCACCTACTTCCTAACACTTACACATGAACACCCTTCCACAAGGTGGTATTATGGGTAAATTCCTCTTGCAATCACCACAGCACATAATACAAGGTAGTATAGGCCCAAAAACAAACCAGCCAACCCCCGCCCCCCCGCCAAACTCACTGCCGTTGCATCGATCCCGACTCACAGCGACCCTCCTTGAGTTTCTGAGGCGGTATCTCTATGGAAGTAGATTGCCCAGTCTTCTTTCCAGGGAGTGGCTGGTGGGTTTGAATGCCAATCTCCTGGTTAGCAGTCAAATGCCTTATGCACTATGCTGCCAGAGCTCCTAGTCTGATGTGTTTATTCGTGTTTATTCAGTATAGGCCCAGACACATGATAAATGTGAATGAACACATCAGAGAAACTCTAGGCAGTGACTGTCTGGTTTTGTGGCCTCATTTTCCAGCTGGGAGTAGTAGAACTGTATCATGAGAATCACTACAGCTGTTTTGATATTGTTTTCATTTTTGATGCTTGATAAGTAAAAATTTCTTGAAAAAAATTATGACTATTGGAGTCCAGTCTACCACCTGTATTTTTACAAGAAAATACAGTTTAATGATACTGAATTCTAAATTACATCAATGATCTCATCATAAAAAAATTAATTCTGTGCCTCCTATGTGTGCTCTAGTGTCTAAAAAGCTCTTCTGAGATGAGAAGGAATTCTGCCTGGGATTTGCTTCCTCTTGCCATGGTAAAAGCTCTGCCAAATGCACTTCCTGAAGACTGACCCTGGTGATCAATTACTGAGAGCCAAGTTATGAGCCGAACCTCTGTTTTCAGGTCCCTATACAGCCTTTTCAGAGGTGATTTCCCTTTGTACTCTACTGTTCTGCATTCATCGTGGGAAGGAGGGAATTGTTTCATAGGTAATGAGAGTTAAGGAAGTCAATGTATATAAAGTACCCAGCACAGAATTTTGTACTACCATTCCCAGGAAATGGATGAAAGCTGCCAAATTTTTCTCCAATCTCAGGGATTAAATTCACCTAGGATTTTATAACAGGTAGTGTGAATGTGATAGAGTTCCTCGGTGGGGCAAAAGATTAAGTGCTCTACTGACATTTGACTGCTAACCAGAAGGCTGGCAGTTCAAAGCCACCAGCCACTCCTCAGAAGGAAGTTGGGCAATCTACTTCCATAATGATACCTCCTCGGAAACCCAAAGAGGGGTCACTATGAGCCGAGTCCGACTTGATGGCATGTAACAACAACAACTACTGGCCAAAAGGTTGGCAATTGGAATCCACCCAGAGGCACCTTAGGAGAGAGGCCTGGCAATCTGCTTCCCAAAGGTCACAGCCTTGAAAACCTTACGGAGCACAGTTCTACTCTATAATACATGGAGTTGCCATGAGTAGGAATCAACTTTATGGCAACTAACAACAATGTGACTATGATACACTAAGTCTATAGCCACATCCTTCTTTAAAGTGTTTGTCTTAAAACACAAAGTATACAAAGTTGCCAGGTGCTCTAGCAAACAAGTCAGAGGTCTTCAAATTGAGCCCATTTTATTCTCTAATCTCAAAGGTTTGTAACTCCCCATGTACTCAAGACCCTGCCTATCAGTCTAGTAAACATGCACTGTGTATCAGACATAACCTTGAAAAGTGAACAAAAGCTATAGCATCATCTATTTTGTTATACTCGTTATCCAGAGAGCAGTTTTGCTTGTGCCTGAAGTGAAAGGAAAAACTAAATTGTTTGTTCCTCAAGCAAATCACTTCATAACCAGAATAAGTAAAGCAAACGAATCCACACACACTAGGAAGTACAGGCATCCCTTGTCTTACTGTGCTTTGCTTTTTTGTGCTTTGCAGAGATTGCATTTTTTTTTTACAAATTGAAGGTTTATGGCAGCCCTGCATCCAGCCAGTCTGTCAGCCTTACAATATTTCAAACATTTTCATAATGCTATTGCAAAATAGACAACAGCATAGTGTAAACATAACTTTTATATGCACTGGGAAACCAAAAACTTCATGTGACTCACTTACTTGCGATATTCACTTTATTGTGGTGGTCAGAAGGGAACCCACAATATCTCCAAGATGTTAGACAGGAAGATAGGACAGAGGGCCTGCCCAAGGGCAGGCCTGAAGGGAGGAGAAAAGGGAGAAAGGCGGAATATTTAAGGAGGTTAATGAGTTAACACCTGCAACAGCCCACAACCTCGTGTATGGCCTGGCCAATCAAAATTAAGCAGAATAACCACAGACCCAAGAACTTGAGGTTTTGGGGAATTCCCTAATTTGGACCATGCACAGATGCCTCATACACCCGACCCAAAGTAACCTTATGATGCGGCCATATCATTTCAATCTAATTAACACCACCTTCTTTTTGCAGTTTTGGCCTTTTGGGATCTGAGCATGCACAGAAGGCCTTCCAAGGACTTGTCACTCAACCTGTCACTCAAGGGACTCAACCCCGCCTTACGAATGTCCCTTCACACCCCTTTTAGGAAGTATAAAGCCAGTAAAGTTAAGCAGCTTGGGGTCCTTCCCATTCCAGGGAGAGACCCATTTCCATTTCCAACTTTATGGAAATGTCTTCACTTTGAGGTTGGCTCCACCAGCGGAGCTAGACCAGTTCCCTCTCTGGAATGTACATTGCTTTTTAATAAAGGTTTGTGTGTTTGTGAGTGACTGGCGCTTTGTTAAGTAAATTTGTTAATCTGCTGCCAACACCACCGCTGCTAATCAGCACTTGCCTGGCCTACAACTGCTCCCTCACCGAGATTCTTCCCTCGAGTAGGGTGGGACCAGGGGGAGGGCTTTTCTGTCTGGATAACACGAGGTATACCTGTACTCAATCTTATCTGGTAATTCCCTATCACAGCAATTTGCAAAGTGTGGTCTGAGGATAAGTGGGGAACGCTGAGACCCTTTGAGGGGATCTACAAGATTCTCCCCTTTCCAAACACCTACACTGATGATAAATATTTTTCCTTATACTTCCACCAAACAACATTCACAGAAGGTTGAATGCAGAGGCAGGTAAGAGAATCCAACTGTATTCTATTAAGCCAGGTACTGAAGAGATTTGGAAAAATGTTATATATATATATGTGTGTGTGTGTGTGTGTGTGTGTGTGTGTATGTATATACCAAAAAAAACCACTCACTGCCATCAAGTCAGATCCAACTCATAGCGACCCCTCCCTGCATTTCCAAGGCGTGTCACTATGAAAGTAGATTGCCCAGCCTTCCTTCCAAGGAGTGGCTGGTGGGTTTGAACCACCAGCCCTCTGGTTAGCAGTCAAACGCCTTAGGCACTATGCCACTGGAGCTCATATATATATACACAAACACACACACATATATATGTAAAACTTGTTGTTGTTGTTGTTATGTGCCGTCGAGTCGGCCCCGACTCATAGCGACCCCTCCTTGGGTTTCCGAGGCAGTATCACTACGGAAGTAGGATTGCCCAACCTTCCTTCCGAGGAGTGGCTGGTGGGTTTGAACCACCAGCCGTCTGGTTAGCAGGCAAGTGTCTTAGCCACTATGCTACCAGAGCTCCCATGTAAAACTTAGGAAAATAGATTTTTAAAATAAAATTGTAATTTATCAATGAGATGGGTTTGTTATTGCAAACTGAATTAGTGGCTTTGAAGGTCCTCAGTTTTTCTAACAGTAAATATCGATAGACATAACCAACATACAAGCTCTTTAGGGCCCTCACTAATTTTTGAAGATGTGAAGGGGTCCTGAGACCAGTGTGCTCCATGTATTAACTCTGAGCATGCTTATTACAAAATGGGAAAAAGTGCACTGAGAGCATTTAAAGAACACAACCACAAGATGTAAAAAATCAAATGGAAAAGAAGTGTAGGCTTTCCATAGTCCAGAACTTAATTAAAAATAGTGACATTGATTTTAAAGAGTTAAAAATGAAACCAATTTTCACCCACCTGAACTTTCAAATCCCTCACAAATCCCTGGAAGCGAAGAATTTGAATTGGCTGCCTGCTGATTCCCCCTCACTGGGGTAGGTAAGCCCAGGGTACAGAGGTGCTAGGAGGAGCTCTGGTAGCATAGTGCCTAAGGCACTTGACTGCTAACAAGAAGGCTGGCAGTTCAAACCCACCAGCCACTCCTCGGAAGGAAGATGAGGCAATCTACTTCCGTAGTGATACTGCCCCAGAAACCCAAGGAGGGGTCACCATGAGTTGGGGCCGACTCGACAGCACATAACAACATAACAGGAGCTGCTCATTTCATCTGTCAAGGAACCATTAGCAAGGCTGTCCCTACTGAAAAAGGAAGAAACACAAAATTAAGGTCATAATGAGTTAACAATAAGGAAATAAATATCCCCTTTCATGACTGGACTATTACTTTCAGTCTTTATATCTGGTTGCTTATCTAGGTATTAGAAGACTAGCAAGATCTTAGTCTACAAAACTGCAAGATGTCTTATGCAAAACACTACTTCAAGGAACTGAAAAAAAAATCTACAAAAATAGAAAAACATTCCATGCTCATGGATTGGAAGACTTATCATTGTGAAAATGTCAACACAACCAAAAACAATCTATAGATATAATGCAACCCCAATCCAATTCTTAACAACATCCTTGAAGGAAATGGAAAAACTAATCTGCAACTTTATATGGAAATGAAGGAGGCCCCAAAAGCTAAAGCAATATTGAAGAAAAAGAACAAAGTAGGAGGCCTCACACTTCCTGATCTCAGAACTTACTATATAGCCGTCACACTAATCAAAACAGCCTGGTACTGGTTCAATGACAGACACATAGATCAAGGGAAGAGAATTGAGAACCCAGAAATAAATCCTCCATGGGCAGCTGATGTCCAACAAAGGGTCAAAATCCAGACAATGGGGGAAAAAAAACAGTCTGTAATGGTGTAAAGTGGTTTGGAACAGCTAAGGGAGACAAACTTGTCTGTCAGTTTGTCGTGCTTTGGTGGCTTGTGTGTTGCTGTGAGGCTGGAGGCTATGCCACTGCTCTTTCAAATGCCAACAGGGTTACCCATGGTAGGCAGATTTCAACAGAGCTTCCAGAGTAAGACAGATTCAGAGAAAGAAGAGGCCATCCACTTCTCAAAGAATTGGCCAGTGGACGCCTTATGAATAGCAGTAAAACACTGTCTATTACTGAAAAATTTTATGAATAGCCCCAAAACTTTATGTGATGTAGTGCCAGAACATGAGCCCCTTAGGTTGAAAGGCACTCAAAATACAACCGGGAAAGTGCTGTCCTCAGAATAGAACTGACCTTAATGATGTAGATGGAGTAGAGCTTTTGGGACCTCCATTTGCTGATGTGGCATGACTGAAAATGAGAAGCAGCAGCTGCAAACATCCATTAATAATCGGAACATGGAATTTGCAAAGTATGAATCTAGGAAAACTGGAAGTTGTCAAAAATGAAATGGAACGCATAAAGATTGATGACATCCTAGGCATTAGTGAGATGAAATGGACAGCTTTTTGCCATTTTGAATCAAACCACCATATGATCCACTATGTCGGGAATGACAAATTGAAGAGGAATGGCATGGCATTCATTGTCACAAAGAACGTTTCAAGATCTGATGGCGTAGTGCCTAAGGCATTTGCTGCCAACCAGAAGGCTAGTGGTTCAAACCCACCAGTCACTCCTTGGAAGGAAGATTGGGCAATCTACTTCCATAGTGATACTGCCTTGGAAACCCAAGGAGAGGTTGCTACAAGTCAGATCTGACTCCACAG
>NW_006921844.1:4705114-4726538 GCF_000298275.1 Orycteropus afer afer | reverse complement strand
AAAAAAAAACCTAAACTCACTGCCGTCAAGTCGGATCTGACTCATAGTGAGTGACTCCTCCTTGGGTTTCCAAGGTGGTAGCAATATGGAAGTAGATCGCCCAATCTTCCTTCTAAAGAGTGGCTGGTGGGTTTGAACCGCCAGCCTTTTGGTTAGCAGTCAAATGCCTTAGGCACTATGCCATGAGGCCTGCTGGTGAAAAATAAGGCTCCAGGAATTGACAGACTACCTATTGAACTGTTTCAACAAACAGATGCAGCACTGAAGGCACTCACTCAGGTATGTCAAGGGATTTGGAGGACAGCTACCTTGCCAACTGACTGGAAGAGATCCATATTTGTACCCATTCCAGAAAAAAGTATCCCACAGAATGTGGAAATTATCAAACAATACCATTAATATCGCACACAAGTAAACTCCTGTGGAAGATAACTCAAAAACGGTTGCAGCAGTATATTGAGGATGTGGAATGAGGGATATCATTGCTGATGTCAGATGGATCTTGGCTGAAATCAAAGAATACCAGAAAAATGTTTCCTTGTGTTTTATTTACTATGCAAAAGCATTCAATTGTGTGGATCATAACAAATTATAGATAACATAGAGAACAATGTGAATTCCAGAACACTCCATTGTACTCATGAGGAACCTGTACATAGACTAGGAGTCTGTTTGAACAGCACAAGGGGACACTGCACAGTTTAAAATTAGGAAGGGAGTGTGTCAGGGTTGCATCATTTCATCATACTTATTTAATCTGTATGCTAAACAAATAATCCGAGAATGTGGACTATATGTAGAAGAATGTGACATCAGGATTGGAAGAAGACTCATTAACAACCTGTGATATGCAGATGACACAACTTTACTTGCTGAAAGTGAGGATAACTTGGAGCACTTACTGATGAAGATTGAAGACTACATTCTGCAGTATGGATTACACCTTAACATAAAGAAAACAAAAATCCTCGTAATTGGACCAATAAGCAGCATGATGATAGATGGAGAAAAGATTGAAGTTGTCAAAGACGTCATATTACTTAGTTCTACGATCAACACCAATAGAAGCAGCAGTCAAGACATCAGACAACATACTGCATTGGGCAAACCTGCTGCAAAAGATTTCTTTGAAGTGCTGAAGAGCAAAGATGTCTCCTTGAAGACTAAGGTGCACCTAACCCATGCCATGATATTTTCAATCACCTCATATGCATGTGAGAGCTAGACAATGAAAAAGACTGAAGAAGAGTTTATTCTTTTGAGTTGTGGTGTTGGTGAGGACTACTGAAGGTACCATAGACTACCAAAAGAACTAACAAATCTGTCTTGGAGGAAGTGCAGCTAGAATGCTCCTTGGAAGTGAGAATGGCCAAACTTCGTCTCACCTACAACATGACAATGTTGTCTTGTTGTCAGGAGGGACCATTCCCCTGGAGAAGGATATCATGCTTGGGAAGGTGGAGGGTCAACAGAAAAAGGAAAGGCCCTCAGCAAAATGGATCGACACAGTGGCTGCAATGATGAGCTCAAGCATGGCACAGATCACGGGGCTGGCGCAGAACCAGGCAGTGTTTTGTTCTGTTGTACATAGGGTTGCTATGAGTCAGAGAGGACTTGACAGCACCTAACACCAACAACGGTGCTAGCAAAATTGGACATTTTGCAGAAAAATGAAATAAGATTGTCTTGGTTTCTCTAGTGCTGCTATAACAGAAAAACCACAAGTGGATGGCTTTAACACACAGGAATTTATTCTCTTACAGTTTAGGAGGCTAGAAGAGTGAGTTTAAAGTGCAGCTCTAGGAGCTGGGGAAAGGCCCCTCGACCTTGGACTTCAGCTCTGCCTGCTGTTCCAGGTCCACTAAAGCTGGAGGCTTTTTCTGACTCTGCTGAGGCTGAGAAATCCAATGATGACAAGTAAAATGGCACAGTCCCAAGATTAGCAGACAACATGACAGGCCACTAATTCAAGTCCAGGAAGAGTCCCAAGATTGGCAGGAAATGTGCCAGACCAGTGAGATAAGACTCCGCCAAATGCAGGTTCCAGATGTGCCAAAAGCTAGAGACCTTTCTCAAAGCTTCTCCTTATATACTGGAAGCAGGCCACACCCCAAAGGCAGCTACTCAGCTACTCACAGCTGATTCCACCATGGAGTTGATTACTAATCTCATCAAGGCAAATAACTACATCCAGCTGCCCGGCCATTCAAAATGAGGCCCAGCCAAGTAGATACACAAGGATTCATACCTCACACCATGCACAAAAACTAACTAAAAATGGATCAAAGACCTAGATGTTATAGCTGAAACTATACAAGTTCCTGGAATATAACATAGGGGAAGAACAAGAGGACCTAAGAATGGTCTACCAAACAAAACTGAAAATGCATGAATGACAGATGATAAACAACTTGGATCTCCTAAAAATTAAATACTTATGCTCATCCAAAGATTTTTATCAAGAGAGTAAAAACAGAACCTACAGACTGGGAAAAAATATTTGGTAATGATATAATGGATAAGGGTCTAATCTCTAAAATATATAGGAAATTTCAACAACTCAAAAGCAAAAAGACAATCCAATCAAAAAATTGGCAAAGGCCATGAGCAGACACTTCACCGAAGAGGACATTTAGGCAGCCATCAAATACATGAAAGGATGCTTGCAATCATTAGCCATTAGAGATGCAAATTAAAACAATGGTAAGATCCCATCTCACATTTGCAAAAATGGCAATGATCAGAAAAACAGAAAACAATATATGCTGCCAAGATTTTGGGAGAGATTGGAACTCTTATTGGAACTCCCACTGCTGGTGGGCGTGTAAAATGGTACAACCACTATGGAAAACAGTATGGTACTTCCTCAAAAAGAAACAGAAATACCTTATGATTCAGCAATCCCACTCCTAGGAAGGAAGGCTGGGCAATCTACTTCCCTAGTGATACTGCCTCAGAAACCCAAGGAGGGGTCGTTATGAGTTGAAATCAACTCAATGGCAGTGGGTATATATATGTTGTTGTTGTTGTTATGTGCCGTCGAGTCAGCCCTGACTCATAGCAACCCCTCCTTGGGTTTCCGAGGCAGTATCACTACGGAAGTAGGATTGCCCAACCTTCCTTCCGAGGAGTGGCTGATGGGTTTGAACCGCCAGCCCTCTGGTGAGCAGTCAAGTGCCTTAGCCACTATGCTACCAGAGCTCCCGGGTATAAATATATATATATATATATGCCCACATACCCACATATATAACAACATAGGGGGCAGTTATGGAGGCTTCCAAGCCATATCCACACAACTCACAAGATTGGTTTACTGGGTCAAAGGCATGGGACCATGGTCTTGGAGGACAACTTAGTCAATTGGCATGACAGTTCACAAAGATAATGTTTTACATCCTAATGGGGTGAATAGTATCTGAAGTCTTAAAAGCTTGCAAGCAGCCATCTAAGATACAACTATTGGTCTCTACTCGTTGGGAGCAAAAAAAAAAAAAAGAGGAGGAAATCCAAAGCTAAAAGAAGAAACTAACTAGTCCATGGGACTAATAGCACCCATGAACCACAACACCTTCTAACCTGAGCCCAGAATTAGATGGTGCCTGGCTACTACTACTGACTGTTCTGACCAGGGCCACAAACAGTAGGTCTTGGATAGAATGGGAGGAAAATGTAGAACAAAACTCAAATTCTTAAAAAAAAAGGCCAGACCTACTGTACTAACAAGAGATTAGAGGAACCTCTAAGAGTACAGCCTTAAAATATCCTTTATATTAGAGTTGAAGCTATTTCTGCAAGTCACCTTTCAGTCAAATATACTGGGTTATAAAATAGTATCACCTGTGAATTTTATGCTCCCTTAAACATTTACCCATATGAGACTAAATGGTCAACAGTTACCCAAAAGCAACGAGAAGCCAAGGAAGGGAAGCTAGATCAATGTAAACAGAATCAACAGAATGGAAATAATGAGAATGTTGACACAATGCAAAAATTGTAACCAATGACCAGAACAGTATGTGTAAATTGCTTAAAACCAAGACAAACTGTCTATTTGATTCTGACACAGTCACTGTAAAGGGCATAGAACTGCCCCAAAGGGTTTCCAAGGCTGTAAGCCTTTACAGAAGCAGACCATCTCATCGTTCTGTGCAGCAACTGGTACTTCCAAACCTCCAACCATTTAAAAAAAAAAACCAAACCCACTGCCATCCAGTTGATTGTCCCATCTTCCTGTCATGGAGTGTCTGGTGGGTTTGAACCACCAACCTTCTGGTTAGCAGTCAATACTTTATGCACTGTGCCATCAGAGCTCCTTATACTATGTACTTTCACCTAAAGCAGTATTTTTAAAAGTTGAAAAGAAAAAAAAAAATACTGCAAGAAGTCACTCAATAGAAAGCTTAAGCTCTCCACTGCTGCTTTTAAAAAACAATGATTGAGGGTTGTGTGGCAAATCCTGTATCAAGAGCTCACTTTAATAGTTCTCTCAGTCACTTCTGCACTAACGTGGTAAGCAGAAGTGAGTCAATACATTTACAAAACAGGTCATTTACAATTTCCTTGTTACAAAAAAAAAAAAAGTTAAATTCAGGCAGGTAAGATAGTAAAATCCTCAACTAGAAACCAATTTAGAACCTTCTCTCAGACTTTTAACTACACTCTGCTTTTAGGAATAAAACAGGTAACTTTTGGGTTGGCAGTGTGATTAAGATATTCACTTGAAAAGTTTGGCAAAAAAGGTTCTCAGAATCAGCACACCTACATAAAAAAAAAAAAAACAAACAAAAAAACGGGAGGCAGAGAAAAGATTTACAGCACAGATGAGTTGGTGCTGGTGGCTCCCCCCTCATTTCATCTAATTATCCCAACAACACTCCAAGACTTTATCCAGTTCATTTTGGAAAAAATGTATGAGAGCCCAGGTAAAATGCTCAAGTTCACCCAGATGGTGAGTAGTGGAAATGGAATCAGATCTGCCCATTTCCCAGCCCAGGCTCTTTCCACAATGCAACGCTGTCTCCTAGAAGAGCTGAATCGCAAAGCTGTTTTATTTCAAAACTCATGCTCTGTGTTTACTACAGATTTACCATATTTCTAGTATTTTAGTGAGAAATCTCCATCATAACTGATGTTCAAAGGATTTAGAATGAACTTACCTGCTAAGGAAGGAAAACTACTAGATGCTTCATAAATATTTAAGAAGTACTAACACTTCTCTCCAAAAAGAAATACATGTTTCAACTTATTAATGACTACCCTAAAACCAATAGCATTAAGGCATATTAAACAGGAAACAGACAACCAAAGTACCATATAAAAACACTATGCATTTATGGTTGGAGATGCCACTGAAGTAAAACAATCTAGCGGGAAACACAAAATCAATTTTGGGCAGCTGTGAAGACTTCACTGATTGTATGTAAACTCCTAGTACAGTGATGATTTTCCTTCCAAAATATTAGGCAAATGTGAGAAACAGATAAAAGTATAGCAGCTCTAGTTGAAAAGGGAAAGGGTTACAGGTTGGTCAGAAGGGGCCCAATAGATTATTTTAGAAACAGGAGTAATTTCTTGCCAACTCCAAACATTTTCAGGGTCTTCATGCCTTTCTTCTAAGTATCATTTAGTAACCCTTTCAGAGATTGTTAAATTGGATGAACCCTTAGGGTGGCAATTCTTATGTTTTTCTCTTTTATGGGCTCAGAAACAAACAAAAAATACTGTTAAGAGAGCAAACTGTATGTTGAGGTCCTAGAAAAACTGAGATGGTCTCCCTCAAATCCTCAGGGTCACTACTAGGAAGCATGCTACGGAAAGAGCTTAAGAGAGAAATTGTATTTTAAATTTTTTTTGCAAGCACAAAGGTTCAGAAACAAAATATATTCACGTCCTCTAACAACTATATAGATTTGAAAAGGTGAAGCTATACCTGTCAATTTAAAGGGGGAAAAAAAAAACAACCCAGCTCATTTAAAATTATGGGTTTGAAATATCAGTGAAGATATTCTACGCTGCCACCAGAGCTTGGTTTGATTGTGCTGAAGTAACAACACTTGAAAGCTCCTATTCTTTGAAACTAATTTAAACACATTGAATTGTTGAAAGATTAAAAACCGCAGTCAGCTAATTACACACTCTCTCATCTCTTATTCAGCAAATGAATCACTTTTCATTACCACTTAGCTGAAGTACATGAATTTCTGCCTAATTAGAAATGTTGTAGATGGAACATTAGCAAGAATAGAGCAGGTCAGGATATCTTTGCTGCTTCATTTTTAATTCCTAACAGTAGAGCCTGATAGGAAAGAATAGAGAAGTCATTAAATTATTTTAAATTATTTATAAAAATTACTTTGCCCAAATTATAATTATTTTTTCCCGAAACGCTCTCAAATGTCTAACAGAATGAAAGAAAAAGCAGTTCAACACTGATTTTAATGAACATTTTAATGTTATGAATAACAGAACATTATGAATACATGGAAACAAAGTTTTATCAATTTAATAAAAAAATTTTCAACATAGAGCGAGGAGGTAATAATTTGATACTTATATTATAGCATTTATTTTAAAAAATATTCCCAGCTTAAGGGTGAAACATTAATTTTGCATTCCAAACTCTAGAATCATGATTTTCATGTGAGCATAATGCAGAATTACAGCAGGAAAAATTAAAACAAACATTTTAATTTCCTTTATTTTTCATTAAATCAATAAAATCTTTGACTGCTATGGGTCTCCTTTAATAATATATATTTATTGCCTCTCTATTGGAACCAGAGCTTACTAATACCATAGTATATATACTCAAAACCAAAATAAAACAAATACTGTATAAAATTTAAAAACCAACGCTGAGTTCTAATATTTATATTTATGTTTTTAATGGATTTTGATCCTTTCCATTTTTTTTTGAAAAGACACTCAAAAAATAAAAATAAATATTTTTCTTTTGTGACTGTGAAATGATGGCTACAGGGATAAACCAGAAGGAAGCCTTGCCAAGTTAATCACTGCAAATTGTACATAAAATGACTACTAAACATAAACGCTTTTCTTTTTAAAAGGAAACCATAGAGCAGTCCTGAAGAAAGTATTTTCCCTAGTTCTGCAAAAGTTAACTACAGCAGAAGATGTAGGCAAAGTTCCATAGCTATCACCAATTGCTTAAAGAGATTTTGTTACAATAAAAATTTGGATAGTATAATAGCAACGTTGCTGGAACATTAGCAAAAGTATATACAGTCCAGTTACCTTTGATTTAGCCATAATCACATATGTATGCTTTTTTTGGACAAAAATATATATTTTTATAAAAAACTGATCATCCAACTTTAATGACTTCATACATGGACTCAAGAGTGGTAGTAAAAGGAACAGACCCAATTATGACAAGGGGATTCAGGGACAGAAAAATCAAGTTCCTCAGGAAAAGAAAAGTACAAAATTAGAGATTCAAACACATTTATTCAGCCCTATTTCAGTCTTCCCACAAATTATGATGTTAAAATGGGCTCTTCAATTTATAAAGGCTTTTCATGGTCTCACTAGACCATTTGTGGTCTATTCTCACTGGGGAAAAAAATGATTCCGACTGCCTCATCTGAAGTACCCTTGACTGTCCATCTGAAATATTAGATACTTCACTTTTATAAAACAGCTTTTTTGGTTCTTTATGTAGGTTTATTTTAATTAATTGATAAAAGAAAGGGGAATTGATTAGCATTTTTCATCCAAACATCACCTATCTGCACAGCTAAAAATCCTTCATTCGATCTGCTTTTTTACAATTTCTTATTTACTAAAGTTGGTGAAATTTGCAAAGGCATCTTGCTTGGGTTGCACAGTTCCAGAAGTCATGGCTATGTTGGGTATGCCCATTCCCATTGTGCCTGACAGGCCCATCCCAGGAGATGACATCCCTATGTTCATGTTCATGCCCATCACGCTCTGGTTCATCATTGGAGGATTTCCAAGAGGGGTCATTCCCATGGTACCAGTCATCACATTGGGCATGCCCACAGGCATGGGTCCCCCCATCAAAGGGTTAGTTTGGGGCCGGACAGGAAGCATGTTCGATGGAGAACTGAGGTTCACGGCTCCAAAACTTTGGGTCATCACATTCATAGGCTGTTGCATATCTACCAGAAAAAGAGAGACAAAAAGAACCTTACACAGAAGGAATATTTAGATTCATATTACAGAAAAATAACATAATCTTCCCGACCATAATAGGACCTAGCTAAAATAGAACTCTTTATATTGATTTTGTAAGAGAAGTCAATTTTCACACTGATTACTTTTGAGAAATATTCAGTGGCTGTTGGCCCTGGTTTCACAAGAGATGCAGACACAAGAACAAAATCAGAATGAGAAGTATGGAGATTTACATAAAATCACAGAGTTACTTATAATACCAAAAAGCTGGAAATAATTTAAATAACCAACAGTAGACAAATTACACACACTGACCTGATGGAATACTATAAAGACCTAAAAGTTATTTTTCCTCTAAGAATATTCAACACAGAAAAAATGCTCATAATTTAATGTTGAATGCCCATAAGAAACAAAACAACAAAGTGATCCCAAATATTAAAAAAATGCTTAAAAAATGGAAAGTATTATGTATTAATGGTGATTATTCCTGGACTGTGGAATTCAGATGACTTTAGTTTGTCACCTTTGCCTGTATTTAAAAAAAAATAAAATCTATAATAGGTATTTTACTTTACTAACCAGGTCTCCAAACTTACAATAAAATCAGTGTTACCCTGCCAAGAGCAGGATAGAAAGTCATTTAATCTCCCAGAAGAGATACCAAATGGGTACTATCTGAAAAGATCTTAAGGAACACAGCTGACCCCACTGGAGTTTACATTATTTTTCCTTCATGACTTGAAACAGTCCTGGTATCAGGGCAAAAGATTACAAGTATATACAGAAATGAGATGTCATACAGTAGTAACTTACTCTG
Organism: Orycteropus afer afer; assembly: GCF_000298275.1. NCBI lineage: Eukaryota > Metazoa > Chordata > Mammalia > Tubulidentata > Orycteropodidae > Orycteropus > Orycteropus afer. The sequence goes on along the minus strand of NW_006921844.1, from coordinate 4,717,558 downwards.
TTGTTGAATCATTGTATTCAGTGATGGCTGTTGGGGTTTGGAAGGCTGCATACCAGGTAGTAAGTTGTCTAGGCTGATGTTTACACTGGGGTCAGACCAAGTTGAGGGCAGGGTTTTGCTGACTGATTTCTGGACCATATCTGTATTCTGATTATAGAGAGGATTAGGCTTCTGCAGCACTGTGCTAACATTTTGAAAAGGCTGGAAAATAGAAAAATGCTCTAAAAATTAAGCATCTGTTCATGTTATCAGTCTATAATCAGAGGGCAATTTAATCATAATTCCAAATATACAGACTTCGTAAAGAACTCCCAAACCCAAAAAGAAGCATAAATGTTGTAAGTTAATGTCTTAAGTACACAGAGTAACTAGTTTCTCTGAAATCCAAACCATGTTGGGGTGGGATAGCATAATGCTTAAGGTACTTGACTATTAACCAGAAGGCTGGAGGTTCAAACCCACCAGCCATCCCTTGGAAGGAAGGTTGGGCAATCTACTTCCGTAGTGATACTGCCTCGGAAACCCAAGGAGGGGTCGCTATGAGTTGGGGCCGACTTGATGGCACATAACAACAACAACAACAACATAAACACTACTATTTATATTTCAATCACTCATGTCTAGAAGCCACCATCCGTGACAAACATTATCCTTTGTTAATGGCAAATATTGTTCTTTGTACCTCTTTATAACCTCACAGTTTGGATTATGACCCATAAGCAAAGATGCAGAGAATGCCCAGGAGAACCAGCAACTTCAAGTTAGTATAGCTTTAAGGAAATATTAAAACCAAAACATAAAACCACTGCCACTGAGCCAATTCAAACTGACAGTGACCCTGTAGGACTGAGTAGAACTTCCCCATAGGGTTCCCAAGACTATAAATCTTTCTGGAAGCAAACTGCTTCATCTTTCTCTTATGGAGTAGCTGGTGGATTTGAACCGCCAACCTTTTGGTTAGCAGCTGAATACGTTAGCCACTACATCACCAGAATGCCTCTTAAGGAAATATCCAAGTGGAAATTTATTTTTATAAAATGGGATTCAGGTTTCTCATGTTCTCAAAGGCAAAACCAATGAATAACAAATTGTATCTCACACATCCTGATTGACATGACCCTACTCTGTGTATATGTCTACCGCCTAATGACAGCAACACTAGTGGGGCTCAGTGCATACAGCCAATTTGGTTGGAAGAAGAAATTCAGGAGAGAGAAGCAGAGGTGCCAGGGCATAACTGAAAAGGACAGAGAAAGGAAAAATCAGAAGAAATAAAACTGGATCAATGCAAAGAATTGCAACAGAGATGCATTTAAGACTATATAAGAAAATGGACCTTTGCTTAGGTCACATGAAAGAAATGCGAAGAATAAACTGGTTTATTCATTGTGCAAAATTCAATTTAATGGTACTGGTGTGGGGAATATATTTTTTTCTTAATGTGAGGTCTACAGTCACCTTTCTGCTTCTTTCTTCTCTTCCTTCAACCTAACACCCAAAAGAGAAGAATCTACACATTAAAATTATTAATTAGCATCATACATATTCTCAACAGGTTGAATCAAAAAGTAGCAGCAAATTCCTGATACAATTCTGACATATATATTCCAATACTGCACTTATTTGAATTCTAAGCTACTATCAGGTAATTTAGATTTAACTACAAAAAAAGTGAATTAAAAACCTCCATTTTACTTGTTTTCCTTTATGAAAATGAGAGTTGAAAGAGGAGCCTTACAATGTTTATATAAAGTAGAGCAGGCTCATAATATGGAAGAACATTACCACTGAAGAGAATGATTTTCTACACTAGCAGTGACTGCAAGAACATGACCAAAGACTGTACTGACAGAATGCTTGCCATGACAAAGAGTCCTTCTACTCTTTAAGAAAAAAAAAAGTATATATATATATATGCATGCACACCCACACACACTTATTATTAAATACCAATTTTCTACAATTCAATAAATTTTCAGCCTGTGCTTCCTTTGTGCAAGGCATCATGTTTGGATTTGCAGGGACTAAGATGGGTGAGAAGGTCCTGCCCTTTAGGACCAAATGACTATACTAGGGAAAAGAGTAAGTAAACTCAATATGAAAAAATGATTATCTATAGAAAGAACTTGCTTATTTCTCTGCTTTATGCAAATCTACCATTAGATTAAATAACTCAAAGATTAAATATCGCAAAGATCATGCATCACAATTTCCAAGGGAGGTGGGCAGCTTACCTGTGATCTTGACATGGGCAAACCAAGCCCTACAGTATTAGTGCTCATCATAGAGAAATTCATACTCTGGGAAGATGTCATGGTTGCCTGGGATGAGCCCATAATATCAAATAGGTCTGAAGAATTTGAAGCAGCAGGAGGTGGGCCTAAAGCTGGTTGTGAGCCACTGAAGAGTTCTACAGCTGGCTGTGAGGCACTGCCAAAGAGCTCACCACTGGAAGCAACAGGGCCTGACTGGGCTTGGTTGAAGGCACTCCAGTCACCAAAGTCTCCATTCCCACTTGTTGTTCCTGAGGAAAAAAGAACTACAAGGGTAAGAGACTTCCTGAAATGCACAGAACAAATATAACAATCTATGAACCGAAACAAATTAGAGCTGATCTGTGTCCATCCAGATTAACATCCGCAGGTACCATCTCCATCTGGATGTTATTCTTTCTCATGAATATTCCACGAGTAACAAGGTGGCAAAGAAAAAAAATAAAACTCCCCCATATAAAGTAAACTCCTTCTCTGGGCAAATCTGGAGTTGAGACTTGGAAGCTATAATAAAAACTTCCCCTTCAATCAAATCTGCATCTAAAATATGCTTCCTGCTAAACAACTATGTTGTCTGGGACTCAGAAAAGCATAAAGGAAACTGTAAAATGGATAAACTTTTGCTGGGAGCTCTAGAATTCTCACACAAGAAGACAGTAAAATCAGAGAACACTCTCAACTCATGTAGCTCACTCGTTATTTGGAAAGGGTCAAAGAGAAATCAAACTATGATTTATACAGTTTTAAGTAATACAAACCAAAATTCACAAAATTTATAAAACGCAAAAGAACCCAGAAAAGCATAGGGAAAAAAGGTAATGAAATAAGAGTAGCAATAATGTCTATGAGAACTTTTCACTCATTTGAGCATGCTTCCCCTGACAACAGAAGCACTATAGCCAAGACATAACCTTACTACACTGCTTGCTTCAACTGGGACTGCTCAACCCGTTTATTTAAATAAAAAGAGAGGTATTGTTTAAAGAGAAGAACTCATGATTTTATGTATCTAGATACATATATAAAACAAAAACAGAAACAAAACCCCATCACTACACTTGTAAGTGTAACTATAACATGTTTAACATTGAATGCACTAAATAATATAAAAATTGATTAACACTTTTATTAACATAATAGTTAAGGGCATGGATTTTGTACCTATTAGGTGCATGACCCTGGGCAAGTTACTTAACCACACTGTGTCTCATTTGAAGGGGGAAAAAAAATCAGAGTTGTGAGGATTAAATAATTTAATACATAGTAGCTGTAATGTAAAGTTGCTACTTTTAGGAGCTCTGATGGCACAGCAGTTAAGGCATTCAGCTGCTGCCCAAAAGGTCAGCAATTTGAACTGACCAGCTGCTTTGTAGGAGAAAGATGAGGCAGTCTGCTTCCGTAGAGATTTATATCCCTGGAAACCCTATGGGGCAGTTGCACTCTGTCCTACAGGGTTACCATGTGTCAGAATAGACTCAATGGCAGTGGTTTTTCTGCCCACTGTGACATTAGGACCTCTGGTGATGCAGTGGTTAAAATGCTCAGTTGGCTGCTCCCTGGGAGAAAGTCTGCTTCTGTAAAGACTACAGTCTTGGAAACCCTAAGGGGTACAGTTCTGTTCTGTCCTATAGGGTCCCTATGAGTTGGAATCAATTTGATGGTAGTAGGTTTTGGGTTTGGTTATTGTTACTTTGAATTAATTGTACAAGTTCCAGTGAGAGCTAAGGTACCACATTCTCTTTCTTTCAGGTTTGCCATATAAAATTGTATGTCAAGATACTGTAAATGCTACATAAATACTAACTATTTATAACACAATGAATACAAAGGCAAGAGATTCATTTCAAAATTTTTAACTGTGTCATACATGAATCTAAGTAAATAAACCTTTTTTTTTTTTTTTTACCTGACAGGAGATTTTATTAAAGAGGCAAAAGGGCGCCTGCACTGAGGAAGGACAGAAGAGGAAGAAGAGGAGAAGAGGAAGAAGAGAAGAAAGAGGAAGAAGAGAAGAAGAGAGAGAGGAAGAAGAGAAGAAGAGAGAGAGGAAGAAGAGGAAGAATAAACCTTTTTTTAAGAAAGGGACAAATGAATGTGAATTCATGGAAGTGAAAAAAGCAAAGTTGAAAGAGCTGTATATGAATGTCATTTTAAAGCAAATACAAGATATTTCCAAGTTAATTAACACCATCTCTTTGCACTCCATGTTCACTTACAACTTGGAAATACATTTTGTCTAGCCTAAAAGGTAACCAACCACTGCAATACTGTGTTTCATTATGCTAAATATCAAAAGAGAACAATAATAAATCTTTAAAATTATATTGTTCTATTACCATATTAAAAGTAAGCACCCTCAAAAGAAAAAATAACTCATTTAGAAATCCGAAGCTCTACGAACAGTTTAATACAAGAGCTGGGCTAATATTCATCACCTCAGGGTTTTAGTAACATGTCTGATCTTTTTTTATAAAAGAGACTGCATGAGGTTTACAATTAGTTCTCTGTATTAAACAATTTAAACTCAATTTAAGTGAGGTTGCTGAATAAAGGTAAACTTTATGTTGATTTTCTCTCTGCTTGAGCTATAAAACAGAATATGAATGAAAACCAGGGCAAAATGCGTTGCCCCATCTGAAAACTTTATCTGAGATGATTAATCATGGGAGGATGAGATTTCTAGTGGGGCATATATTGTTCAGAAATGATTAATCATTGTTGCAACAGTTTCAACCCCTTGCATAACGCTGATCAAGTTACATTAATCACATGCATACAGATAAAGTGATGTATCACTTAGGCAACATTAACATATCTGAAATATTTGAATAGTAGGAAACTTTGTATACATAAAAACAGAATTACACAGGGAGACCATAAAATTAGGGCAATGTTTATTTTCCTCTTTGATTTGCCTAAGGCAACATATTAACCCTTCTGAAGGTGTAATCACACTTCCACAATGAAACAGTTAATTATTCAACATTTCTGGTTTCTGAGAAATACTTGGAATTTACATAAGTAAGCTTTCAAAATAACCACTTAAACTATGCATCTTTCTAACTCCTCAGTTTAATATTAACAATAGATAATCCCTCTTTAAATAGACAATAAGACTAATTGAGTTAAACTGTATCTTTCTTCCTTGCTTTATGTTTGGAAATTTTATTAATTTTTTATATTATCTTTCAAAGTTCAGACTGACCAGATTTTACAAAAATACTCCACAGCTCCCTTGCAACCTTAAAAAAAAAAAAGGCATATATACTTCTACAGACATGATCTATCCTTATAAAGAACCATGACCAGTAGCATTATTTCCAATTAGAAAGTTAGAGGTTCACCTTCTCAAAGTCAAATAGCTACTATAATATAAGACAGAGATAAAATAAAAATAATAGAAAGGAAAAAATGCCTACATCTTAATCACTAATGTTCCGCTTGTTGTTGTTGTTAGGTGTTGTTGACTCAGTGTTGACCTTATGTACATACAAGAAAAAAAAACTGTCTGGTCCTGTGCCATCCTCACAACCGTTGCTATGTTTGATCACACTGTTGTAGCCATTATGTCAATCTATCTCACTGAGGGTCATCTACATTTTTTAAGATCCTCTACTTTAACAAGCATGATGTCTTTCTCCAGGGACTAGTCCCTCCTGATACCATGTCCACAGCACATGAAACTAAGTCTTGCCATCCCTGTGTCTAAGGAGCATTCTGGCTGTACTTCTTCCAATATGTTCTGCTTAGAAGTTGTCTGTTGTTGTTATGTGCCATCAAGTCGGCCCCGACTCATAGTAACCCCTCCTTGGGTTTCCGAGGTGGTATCACTACAGAAGTAGATTGCCCCATCTTCCTTCTGAGGAGTGGCTGGTGGGTTTGAACTGCCAGCCTTCTGGTTAGCAGTCAAAACGCCTTAGGCACTACGCTACTAGAGCTCCTGTTGTTTGTTGTAGATGTTAGTATTTCATTATTTCACATCTAACAAAGTGAAAAATCTTTGCCTGAGGTTCAACTACTATTTTAGAATGTCAAAAGAAGTTTATTTTTCATAGCAATGCTCTTAAGACATCTAAATTACAAAGGAATATATTTCAGTAAAATATTTGATACAATATCAATGTTAAGAAATTATGTAACTTATTATATTCTCACTACTAAAATGAAATTATTTATATTTATTCATACCTGTTGCCCCTCACCCCCTAAAAAAGAAAGCTAAAGAGTCACTTATGAATAAGTGTAATTTTCTTCAGGTGTACCTGAGTAGTTTATAATCAGATTAATTCATTTGGCAAACTTATCAGTCTAACAAAATACTTTGTTAATATATTCTTTAGGAACTGTAAATACTTTAGGGAGAAAAAAAAAAGAAAGAAAAAGAGGACTGTTTTGTTTCCATAGCACTGATAGCCTTTCCACCTGCTCCCAGATTTCTGGCCAATCAAATTGTATCAATAGTATCATACCTTGGGAAGTCAAGTTGCCTGAAGCAGAAGCTGAGCCAAAGTCAGCAAATCCTCCGAATAAATCAGTTGATCCTCCTAGAAATTAGGTATAAGGAAAATGTTAAGCTTTGAGAACCCAGAACAACTGACAGCAACTTCTGGAAGCCATTTTAGGCCCTTGTTTAAAAAAGACCCAATATTAGAATCCCAGACCTATCATAAATACAACAAATAGGTTTGATGACCTAGGTTTTCATGTTGCCACACTCCTTTAAGCTACCTCTGACCCTCACCTTCCTGAGTCTATTTCCAGTAAGATAAATGACCTTGCATCTCTGGTTAAAGTTATTCCTAACTTGTACTTCATGAATATAACATGGACATGCAGTTTATACTGCCAAGTATGTTCTGTTATTAAAGTGCATTATGCTCTGTTATTAAAGTTGAAGTTCACATTGAATAAACTTCAAAATTCATGATTTCATACTGATATAAAAAAAGTTTTTAAAAAAATTAAATGGGAGTAGGGAAGAAAAGAGAAGAATGCCAACTAGCATATTTAGAAGGAACAACAGAATTAGAAAACTCACCATTTTATAAGAATCTTTGGTGGATATGAAAACCTAGGTAAAACACTGTTGGGGAATATAATATTCACATAACCTCAAAATATCACCCTACAGATTTTTAACCAGTTACAAAGGGATAAAGCTATTTTTACAATGGAGACATCTGATGGTACCACCTTAAAGAAGTGATCAAATTTAATACCAGTAAAAATCAGAGAGAACAGTATCCTAGGCCTTCTAATGTGAAAGGACTGAAAAGGACAATATCACCCATGTAGAAATTCCTGCCCCCCAAAATTACCCTGAATCTAACATGAGGCAGTAATCAGACAAATACAAATTGAGAGACATTCTGCAAAACAACTCTCAGGACTCTTCAGAAAATACCAACATCATAAAAGAAAAAAAAAAAGAGTCGGGACTGCCCTAGATTAAAGGAGCCTAAGGAGACATGACAAGTCAATGAAACAAGTGAACCTTGACTGGACCTTAGATTTTTAAAAAATGCTGTGCTGAAATGAAAGGAGCTCTAGTGGCACTGTGGTTAAGCACAAAGCCGTGCATTCCTAAAGAATGTATTAACAAAGTATTTTATTGGACTGATGAAGCACAAAGCTCCTAACCACAATTTCTACAAATATCTACAATTTGAACAATAACATTATTTCAAGTTTTAATACTCAGTTTCTCATTCAGTTAACATCTAAATGGCAGAAGGACCTAAAAACTTAAACAGTTGTCTTTATTTTTGTTTGTCCTTAAAGATTTCACCTCTTAAGAGTCAACAACCTTAGAAGTCTAGAGCACAGTTCAATTATGGTGCTTTTAGTGTTATGTGAACATTATATAGGTTACATCACAGCTGCTTAGCCTGCAGTGCTTAGGAACTAGCCAGGTGGGACTGAAACATCTGGGCTGCACTCAAACACCACCAGGGACAACTTTCAACATCTGGTGCCATTTCTGAATTGTCTTATCGCTGCAAGACATTCTGCCCCATCTGCTACACTCAACTGGGTTAATTAAACTAGAAACCATCTCCCCTTCTTAATAAATGGCCAGCAGTAATAAAAGGAAACAATCAGTTTCTGATAAACATGTACTTGCTATTTCTTTTTAATGTACATTTACTGTATTCAACTATCAGCAGATATAACAAATTCTTCATTTCTTCACCTCATTATAGATGCAGATATTCACATACATCACCTACTAGTGGAACTAAGTTCCATCAAGGAAAAGGTCCTCGCCTACTACCAACAACACTACATAGCCCACACACCTATTTTTTTTTTTTACTTCATTCAAAGGATAGTTGGTTTAGTTATCTTTTCCTTAAAGGTACATACAAATTAGTTATGTTTTTGAACTATATAAGTGAGCACATATATTAATAAAACTAACAGGGAAATGAATGTTGCAAACTGTTCTGGTTAATATTCCTGTTGTTTTTCTATATTGTTCTTTCATGTTAAGAATACTGATTAAAGTACACTGTTGGCTAACAGAATGATAGTAATTTATTATAACATTAAGGTGTTTGAAAATTGAGGAATATTTTAATAGGCATCATCCATGCTGTGAATAAACATCAGTATGTCATTTATTATGCCAAACAAGTTAAGGATTTTCAATTCTTATCAGTCTAGGCCACAAAAGAGAACTCATGTTGAGGGTAAGATCACTGACTATTATAGATTATAATATAAAACTGGGTGGTGGTGGTTGTTGTTATGTGCCATCGAGTCAGACCCGACTCACAGCGACCCCTTCTTGGGTTTCCGAGGCAGTATCACTACAGAAGTAGATTGCCCCATCTTCCTTCCAAGGAGTGGCTGGTGGGTTTGAACCACCAGCCTTCTGGTTAGCAGTCAAATGTCTTAGGCACTATGCTACCACAGCTCCTTATAAAACTGTGAGAAATACTTAATTTTTGCCATATCCTGAATTTAGTATTCCAGATACTTACCTACTAAGGTTCTTCTGCTCCACCTTCTACCACTAAACTCAAATTATACTATGTTCATATAACTTTTTATCACAAATAATGTATTTAACTTAGTAAAAGTTTCTTTCTTCTAGGAGGGACTACCAATATCCATAAGTATGATGTTACTTCTACCAATGCTTATAATAATAGAAATTTTCTAAAACATTTCTCCAGAAAACTCCTATCTAATGTTATTTAAATAAAAGAGTCTACCAAAAATTGCTGCATGTGAAAGACTGCTAAATTTCACAAGAGCTATCCTTCAAGATTCCCACATGAGAGCTGTCATTATAAATGAACCATTTCCATCTGCCTTTTCAGGGCAGCAAGCAGGTTATTTACAATTACCAGCTGGGAACATGTATTTTCCAAAGCAACACGGTAACAGGAAAAATATAACTATACCAAGAAATGCTTAAACTACAAAATGGAATTTTTCTTCAACAAAGAATTTCATCTCGGTCACATTAAGAGAAAAAAAGTTTTGCATAAAAAATTCTAATATCTACAAAACTAAAAGAAATGAAAAAATTTGAAAAAAATATTTACAAATTTCTAATACACAAAGATTTTTAAAAAACTTAGTAGAAAAGTTGAATACCTCCAATAGAAAAAAAAAAAAAATGGAGAAAGGACATCAATAGACAAATCAAAAGAAATCTAAATGGCTTATAAAAATATAAAAAGTTCAAACTAAGTTAGTAATCAAATAAAAAATAACAGTTTTCTCCTTATCAAACTGGAAGATTTTGAAGTTATTTTGCTACTCTATAACTGAGAAAAATGGGGGTGGGGGAGAGGCGCACACACAAAACTAATCCTTAATGTCCAAATAAGGGCTTGATTAAGATTATAAAACAATACACTTTTTTGTAAAAGAACACTATCATCAGGAGGTTATAAGATCTCAGGTGAAAAGCAGTTAACACCCCCCCTCAAAAATAACAATCTGTATGTAAAACCTTGAAAAAGATTTGCCATACAATAAATGCTTAAACAAATGTATTAACTGAATGTATAGAAATATTTGTTCAGAAAAAAAGTATTACCAAAATTATTAATAGTTAACTTTACGTGGTGAAATGATGGTGAATCATTTATTTTCTACCAAATTTCTAAATGAGCATGCATTGCTTTTAATAACCTGTGGAAAAAAATCTAAAAAAATTTACTTTAGTAAACTTGTCTTTAAACTAGAGACAACCTGTTCTTTTTTCTCATATGCGTTGCTATACTGAGGGGCTAACGAGATGGCTTATATTCATGTTAAGTACACTCAACTACCTTGAGCTGTTACTGAGTACATAGGCAACAGGTTCAAATATAAGAACATTTTGGTTTTTATAGATTTTAAATCATCATAAAATTCTTTTTATTCTAAAAGAAAAACAGTATTCAAAACAGATTTTAAGTATTTCTGCTTGTACTGACTATACTGTCTTTTCTCTTAAACATATTCTATGGCATTATAAATATTCTGTGCAATGTAATCTTAATCAATACCCCAGATCCTTAGCATATGGATAAAAAAGGTAACTCGGACTTATTTTTAAAGAGATGATATATATTAAAAAAAGAAACTAAGTTTGGGCATCTATTTCTAATGTGCTTATTTCCTAATACTGTAAGTTATTATTCATGTCTTATGCTTACTTACCAATAAATACACTATAAAGTCACCAGAACATTGCTTGAACATAAATTTAAAAAGAATATCACCAAAGTAAGACATTCTGTAAGACAGTCTCAAGTGAATCTTGATAGTCAGGTTTCATGTGTGTATTTTTAAACTTGGTAAAATTATTCTACGACAATTTTAAAACAAATACTTTTGAAGATGAATAAGAACAATGTAGTAACACATACAACAGACAAATCTGAGCATTTTCTCAGAGGAGACATTTATCTGGCGAGTAGTACAGATGCCATATCTGCTTAGCTTTACAGTTCATGCCCATATTACTTGCATGATGGTACTATTATAAATATGGGCACATCTGGTAAATGGTACCCAAATGACATACCAAATAGCAATGTTAATATGGTAGCTCCTTACACTTTCTCATGTGTAGGTGCTAAAGATTTAATATCCAATTTTCTTTAACTGCCGAATTCAATTTAAAATATATTATTAAAAAATTTAAACAGAGATTCAGTGTAACTAAATTTATGTATTGATAGGGGGTCTGTGCAAAGTGGATTTAACATACTGTTTCAAATAGGAAATAACTCTAAAACACAATTCTGATATCAAACCATATTGCTTTTTTTTTTTTAAATTAAGATTAATAACCTTTAAGGTAGGAAATCTCCCAGATTTCACTCAGACTTTGTTTTCCTCAATCACTCTATTAATATTAATTGCTACTTCTACTTAATTAGTCAATCTACTGTTTGCATTGGAGAAGGAAAAACCACTCAAAGGTTTCTTGCCAAGCAAAGAAAGCATGTTGGTATTTAATAATTCTCTCTGTTCAAAGCAATCTTAACACTAAAAAAAGTTATAACCACTCATCTGACCTTCCTAGTTAATTCTTCTCTGATTGCTCCATTATAACTTCCTACAGAAGCATGAAAGGGGTTCTTTAATATTTTATGCCTAGAAGCCCAAAACAGTTGATATCCTGAGACACTATGTCTGTATTATATGACTTTACGCTAACTACTAGGTAATACTACAGTTCAAATCTTAAAACATACAAAAAAGATAGCACATAAACCGTTAAATGTCTAATAAAGCTACCTATAACCTTGGGCACGCCAGTCCAATAAAGTGTAAAGAATAATGTTAGGAATAATTACAGAAAAAAGGAAAAGGGAATTGAATAATCTGAGAAAGTAGGTGAAACCAGATGACCTATAAGGCTTACTCCCAGTCTAAGAACTTTATGATAGCAGGCAAGGAGACAATAATGGAGGATTTCATATTGATTACATAAACTATCGATGCAAAGTGATTTCCATCACAGACTTCCACTGAAATGCTGATGGCAAAGTATAAAAACAATTCAGGTTTGAAAAATCATTACACGAGGAGTTCCAGCAAGATGGCGGACTAGGCAGAAGGACTGCACAGGCGCTCTTCAACAAAGAAAAGGGAAACCAATTAACACAGACACAGAAGATAATCTTGGACCCCTGACCCTTGAAGGAAGGATACAAAA
>NW_006921844.1:4655915-4700984 GCF_000298275.1 Orycteropus afer afer | reverse complement strand
AAAAAAAAAAAAGAAAAATCATTACAAGAAACTAGGAATAAGAAATTTATTTTGCACATTAGTTATATCCCTATTTTGCTGCTACATTTTAATGTGAAATTTTAAACAGGTTGGGAAAGATTGTCTTTAAAAAGAAGCTGTATCTCTTGAGCTATTTTGACTAGTAGCACAGTAGTCTTTTAATACTCCATAACCATCAAATGAAACCCTAAAATATCAATTTTCTTGAAATCAGTTTATCAAGAATTACTCTAGCACATGTTAAAAATCAAACTGAAGAAATCATCAAACCTCTATGAGAGAACATCTTGGTAAACTGCTCTGCAACAGCTCTCATCAAATAGGTCATGTAGGCAGTTCCACACTTTGACAGAATGCACTTTTCTGTCAAAGCACTCTTCATATTTGTAACTAGGTAACTGCTTGTTATTCATTGATTAATGATTACTTCGACTACTTCCTCCACTTGACCTTCACAGGAGGGCAAGTATTTTACTAAGCCATTATATTCCAAGCAAGACCAGTTATTCAACAATAAGTATTTATTGAATAAAGGAATAAAAAGTTAAATGACATACCTAGAGGTAATGTCTAACGTTAAGAACCAGAATTAAAACTTAGGGAACAACAGCAAAATGGGCAGAGCAGTACATTTTGCTTATGAAGAAAGCAAAGGACCCGAAATAACCACACAGTTTTAATTTATAGTAATAACAAGTTTCATGTTTCTCCATGTTAATTTAATAAAATTAAAAACGAGAACTATAATCCTCCAAAACCTTTGATCATAGAAAATTTTATGAAGTGTACCATAGTTTGAAACATCACTTATCATTAATTGTCAAGAAGTACTATATCAGATGGGAGTTCTGGTAGTGTAGTGCCTAAGGCACTTGACTGCTAACCAGAAGGCTGGCGGTTCAAACCCACCAGCCACTCCTTGGAAGGAAGGCTGGGCAATCTACTTCCGTAGTGATACTGCCTCGGAAACCCAAGGAGGGGTCACTATGAGTCGGGTCTGACTCGACGGCACATAACAACACAACAACTATATCAGACATAGTAAGTGATTGAAATGTAAATATTATAGTGATTTGAGGATGCTATTATTACTGGCCAGTATTTTAAAAGATAACTGCCTGCCACAGACAAAGTTTTGCTAGGTCTGAAGGTCAGAAAAATGTGTAAAAGAGGGTGTATTTCTTTTAAAAGATAATATAGGGAAATGGATGTATTATGTATCAAAAGATAAACAGTTAAGAATATGATAGTTCTAATGAGTGGTAAAGACAATATTGGTGCTAAAAAAATTAGGAAGAGGGAGATATTACTGAATTTTCAAATATTTAAGCACTCTTCTCCCTTATTTTAGGCAGTTAACAACTCCCCCAAATAACACTTAAGGCTCACTACTTTCTTATTAGAATTTTATGTAGTGCAAAATAAATAACAATATTCTTTTTCATTAGATTTTATTTTATTGTTATTATTTTTAATGATTCTGAAACCCAGGTTACTGAAAAGAAGCTAATGAGGAAGCTTACCTGTTGATTGGCTGGTGCCATCAAACAGATCAACAAGGTCACCAGATGATTTGCTGCTAGGCACTGAAGTCTGAAAACAAAAACTTAACTAATAAGCTTAGAAAACAACCATGTTTTTCTAAAAGCTTTCAACAGGAAAAAACTAACTTTAACATTTTAATCAGCTTACCCCTCTCTAATTCTCAACTTAAAGCAAATACCTGTAATTAATAAGGCTTGATTCAGTTTTCTGGAAATAGCAATGACCCTGAATCCCGATGGAAAGGTAGTTAAGAAAGCCTATTCCTGGTACTGTTGAAAGTCCCTACTGTCCACCCTCCTCTTTTTCGTAACTCATTTATGTTCTTACAGCATGTCAATCTGGAAATCATGTATTTCAGATCCCACTCAAATCTTAATGCTATGTATCAGAATCATTTGTGAGACATTAAAAAATATGTATGCCTGAATACCACATAACATACTGAGTCATAATTGCCCAGAATGAGGCCTTGACTTGCACAGTCTTAAAAAGCTCCATTGATAATTCCAATGCATTACGAAGTCTGAAATCCACTGGATTAGAGGCCAAGTTCCTAACCAGATCTAGCTCTAAAAATCTATGATTCTAGGAACTTTAGCAACGCTTACTGTTTGCACACTACACACATTAGTATAAAGCTATGTGGTCTGCATACCTTGATTTCTAATTGGTTGAAATTCAGTTCCCAAAACGAAATTGCAGGGCCTACTTGGTGTTATAATACTATTTTTTAATTCTCCATAGTGCTAAGCACCCTAAAGCATATGCCCTGTATGTTTGAAACATACACACTGAATCAGAACTGAATTGCTAGGCAATAGAGAGACACTGCAAGTTCCTAGAAATTTTAATTCGATCTTTGAAGTTTAAAATACTATATTGTGGTTCAAAATAACCTTGAGACTGAAAGGGATCAGAAGCAGCTGGATAAATTTTCAAGAACTTCAGCCTTATAGAATTTTTTAAATATAAAAGCAGACAAAACAAGCTTATACTACAAATGTAAAATATTTATGGCAGAATGGCATATATTCAGGCAGTAGGAAAAACGGAAATTTAAAATTCTTTAATATAAAAATGTCAATTTATTGTTAAAATAAAAACAATTACACAGTTTTGATCATTTCCTTCCTGGAATCTTGACACGAGTTCCTAGTACGACAGCCATCATTTATTTGGGTTTTAAGTAATAAATTATCTACCAGATCCTAAAGGAGCTCTGGTAGCATAGTGCCTAAGGCATTGGACTGCTAACCAGAAGGCTCACGGTTCAAACCCACCAGCCACTCCTCGGAAGGAAGGCTGGGCAATCTACTTCCATAGTGATACAGCCCGGGAAACCCAAGGAGGGGTCGCTATGAGTTGGGTCCGACTCCATGGCACATAACAACAACAACCAGATCCTAATGTCCATCAGTCAGCTGTTTCCACAGCAAGAGAAATCTAGACCACAAAGCAATGAGAGTCATTTTCCCTCTTTAACTATGACTGAAGTTGTTATAATTTCCAGGTTTTCATCAAAATTAAGGAGAGCACAGCATGGTTGAAATTATATACCAGTCCAGAAGATACCTGGCAAAAGTTGGTACTTAACCTTGTAATTAAGTAGGCCTGTCTTTATTTCTAGAGTCACCTACAATTTGCAAACTACATTAAAAAAAAAAAAAACTTCCCCAGCATTTAGCTACTTCTGACATAACCATAAAGTTGCATAAACACTAGACTAGTGGGGGAAAGCGACAAAAAGGGAAATTTAGTCTTCTGGGGCAAAATCTCTCTCTATGGCAGGCTTCTTACTCATAAAACTAACTAATGGCCAAGTATCCAATAGGTGGAATTCATTTCCATGGTAAAAAATAAATAAATAACCAAATTATGAAGGTACAAGAAGCAGTGCTTCTGCTACTGATCAGCTGTGACCACCAGGCAAAGCAAGTCTTCCTTTATAGGCATCACTGCATGTAACATGAGATTAGTGCTCCCATGTATCGACTCAGGAAGATGAGACAATCTACTTCTGTAAAGATTCATATTAGCCTTGGAAATCCCAATGTTGGTTGCTATGAGTCAGAATCAACTTGAAGACAGTGGGTTTGGTTTTTTATGGCTTACATTTTGACTTAGTGAAGGAGGTCAGGTGGTACAGTGCCTAAGACATTTGACTATTAACCAGAAGGCTGGTGATTCAAACCCAAGAGTGCTCCGTAGAAGGAAGATGGGGCAATCTACTTCCATAAAGATTTACCACCTTGGAAACCCAACGGGAGTCACTGAGTCAGAATCGACTCAATGGCAGGGGGTTTAGTTTTTTTCCCCAAAAATCTATTTAGTGCCTCTTTTTTCATTTTAAAAAACTTCCAAATACTCCAATGTTTTCCTTAGTGAATCAAGCTGTGCTTGGTAACTAGCACTGGTACCTAGAAGGAATAGATGTACTATGTTCTGATGTATCACCTTTCCCAAATGAACCAAGAGTGTCATTTGTACTTTCATAGAAAGTGCACAGGAAATCTTTCAGCAGTTGGACAGGTTTCTTCTCCCAAAGAGGTTTCTTATTATTAATGACTCTGAGTAATACATGCCAGATGATTTATAATTAATATGATTGCTCAGAACCACGTGAGGCTACTAAGGCAGGAATTCTGAAAGTAGTTTATAAGAATAAAACTGTGTATAATGTGTAAATTCATTGCCATTCCCACCTTAACTGAAGACTGAGGTGCATGGGTTGAAGCATTCTGATCTGGACTTGCTTTGTCCCCTGTGTAATGTGCTGCTGCTCCAAGATCAATGGTTTTGGAAGGATTTGCTGTGCGCTTGTGTCTGGTTGTGGTGGTCTCTGTGGCCTGTGTGATATGGATATGCTTTGTCGTCACAGTCTCCTCTTCATCTTTGAATTCACCTTTGGGAGATCTGCCTCTTCTCGCTTTCTTTTCCTCATCACTGTCGCTAAAAGATATTAAAAACGAAGCCAAATAATAAGACTTGGGATTATCTTAAAATGGAGTCCTCAGTGATTTGAGCTAAAGAATTTCAAATGCAGTAACTCCAAAATTCTATACTCTGACTATTTGACAGGGATCAACAGAATGTTACCTAAGCTATCTGAATAATGATGTGTGTGCGTGTGTGTGTTGGGGAGGGGAGATGAGAACCCAGAGAATTCCCTAGATAAGTCTAAAACACTGATACAAAAAGTATTTACATAAATGTGTAAAATAAAATGTCTGGAATAACTTAAGTGCTTATTTATTATAGATTTAAAACTTAATTAAAAATAAAGTAGCAGGATTATCATCATATCAGAATCAACTAATAAGACCCTGGTAGTTCAAATATCTGCATTTGACCATTTTTTTTTAAACGGACTGTGTGGAAATGGCTATAGTTCCAGTTTATATAGTGTAATTCATCATCAATTCCCACGTACTAATGCACATACATAGTAAAATATTACAATTTCAATGGATACTTTTAAAATATTATCCTATCTGAATTCAAATAATACAAATGCAGAAATATGTGAGGTAATGCATTTCATAACTGTGTTTTATTTTACTATAGTATTATATCAAACTTTTATGTAACTATGGAAAGTAAAGAAAACTTCACTATATTTAAAGTGTTTTAAAAATTAATTCCCTTTCGAGCACCTTTTCATTTTCAGTCAAAAACATATTACTTTCTTTTTTGAAAAGAGCAAAAGAAAAAAATACCGAGTAAGTAAAGAAGTGGGTTTTTTATATGCTTGGAATGAAAATGTCAGTACTATTCTGTTCTCCAGAAATAATGCATTGTTTTTTTTTTTTTCTGGTACAAGTAGGAGGGAGGGAAATAAGGAAGGAGGAAAGGAGGGAGAGGAGGAAAGAGAAAGATTATCTGGAATATGTGCCATTATCTATATTACTTAATTTTAGAGTAGGTGGTTTAATTTATAAATACCCTAGAATAAAATGCTTAAAATTCTCCATTAAACTGTGACTATTATTACTGATGCAATTTAACTCAGACTAATCTGAAGCAATTTTCTACTTAAATATAAGCCAATTTAGAACTTGTAGAAATCAAAGATTAAGAAGGATGGCTTCCTACAAAGAGCAAAGGGCTTAAATGTATTTTTATAGAGAGAACCTACTAACTACTAGTAAATGTTCAAAATCCCTTGTCATTTACTAATTTCTCAACAACACATGATCAACAACTTATCTACCATAAGCCCTATATATAAAATTGAAACTTCATACATTTTTGATGTCTAATTTTACTTCAGTGCATGACAAATTTCTTTACAACTTGAGCATATTAAACTGTCTAGCATACATTGAAATGGAAGCTTCATAACTGATTAATATTCAAGAATTCCTGAATCCAATAGGAATTACAAGTCCTAAATCCTCGTATCATGCCAGAAAGGTCACCATGCACCTTTGCCTAAAATAATTTTCACTTCAAGATGTAAACTTCTAAGTATGTCCTTTAGTTACTATGATAAATCACACATGCTACATCGTCACTTTTTTAAACCTTGTTGTTGTTGTTAAATAAAAATTTAGGAAGTACAAACTCTAGTAAAGCCTGTCCTAGAGGCAACACAGAAAGAATATCAAGGAACACATAGAGAAAAAGAAAAGGAGGCAAACTAAGGTAAGAAAAACAGGAGAGAATGGCAAAGAAGAAAATAACAATAATCTCTAACCAGGTTATATACCTGATCCCCACAATTTTTTAGGAAGTATCAATAGACTATTTGGCCACATATTCCAAACTAAACCAAAAACTTACACATAGGCCACAAGAACATTAACAAGAGAAAAAGAGCCCAGCATATTTGAAGTAGGCATCATTTCCCAAAGTTTAGTATTTATAATTATCAGATACATGCTCTTTCAATACTAAAAAGCTAGAAATCTAACTGTAAAATAATATACTCAAAGCACTAAAAGCGAAATCTGGCTCTTCAAAGATCACACTCCAGAAATAGTCTTGCATTCTTGGGATTTAACAAGTATGGAATCACTGAAAAGATACGAGGCAAATATTTCAGAACCTGAATGGTTACAAAATTTGCATATGTTCTTCTTTTTAATAACCTCTATTACTATCTGCTGCTTTAGGCAAATTCTATTTGAATGATTCTCAGGTTTTACCTTCGAAAAAAAAAGGGTAAAAGCCTCATTCTACCCTATCTAATAGGGATATTATGAGACACATATGAAAAGTTCCGTAAAACTTGCTTTGTAAATTAAATGTCACACATTCTCTTTTAAATTAGTAGAAAAACTATATATGCTACATTAGTAAGAACAAAGAGTGAATGTAAAGTTTCAAGAAATTGTTAAAACCAAATGCAAGTGCCCTACCATCAGAAAATGTAATGCATAAAACTATGATCCACACTTGTTAACTTTTTGGTCCAAAAGTCCATTTGAAGTTTTTTTTTCTGGTACATGCTGGCACAGAATCAT
Source organism: Orycteropus afer afer (assembly GCF_000298275.1). Classification (NCBI taxonomy): domain Eukaryota; kingdom Metazoa; phylum Chordata; class Mammalia; order Tubulidentata; family Orycteropodidae; genus Orycteropus; species Orycteropus afer. The sequence continues at coordinate 4,693,953 of NW_006921844.1, read as the reverse complement.
AACAAAATGCAAAGTGAGGATTTAAATTTCATATGCTTTACACTTCATTACCTCTCAACAATACTTTAGATTTCTGTATCATCTGATGCCCAAATGCAGATTAAGTTGTAAAAATTCTTAATGAAAATAATTTTTTTTTCCAAGAGAAGAGTAAGTACTATGCATAAAATATGTAGGGAACATGATCAACATTAGAAATAAGTGGAAACAGAAAACTTGAAAAATGTGTCAATACTAACTGCAAATAATGTTTGCTGTAGCATTTTTAAAAAGCTGCAAAAATTTAGCACCCTTTCCAAGAGACCTAGGAGACAAAGTGTTAATACCTGCATCTTTCTGGAGAGTCTTCTCTATCTTTCCTCCGGAACTTGCTGATGGTGTCATCAATTGTGCTTCCAATTTTATCACTCAGTTCACCTAATTTATCACTGAATGGAAAAGCACTCTTGTTTTTATCCCACTCCTCATCCCATTTTGATTTGGGCTCAGGATCATATCTTTCACCTATATAAAACATTAAAAAGAGAAGCAACTCTAAAGACATTAAATTCAAAGGATGTCTATAATTCTTATTTCTGAAGCTTTTCCTCATAATAAAGTAGTTTTCAAAGGAAAACAGAAAGCTCCCACAGTGCTGAATCAACACAATTACAGCAAGGCACAGCATGTAATGCCAGTCATTAAGTGGCAGGAATGCAGATTCAAAAGCTTTTGTTTATGAAAACTTACACAACCTTAATGCATAGCACAGCATATCAGGAAGTTCTTAAATGCTGTTGAAAGGAGTAGTAGAAAACACAAAAACTGACAACATAAGGTATATAAGCAAAAGAGAAATGGAAATCTTTTTGTTTTTACAAAAGTTACTTAATGTATTATATTTCATTCCTTTTAATGGTTTTTCAATTATTAGAAAAGAATTGGACCGCAATCATCTCTTAAAAAAACACAAACTAAAAGAAACACCATTCTGGATGTTTCATGTTCCAATATGCTGAAAGGATGCAATAACCACCATTCATTAGTATCAAACTAGAAAAATAACTCAGTGGATTTTCAGGTACATGAAAGCATTCTGCAATTACTGCAAAGAGAAAGCATATTCTAATGAACAAAACTATACACACTAGAATCATGAAAGTATGTGCAAGCAGTTCAGAATAGTGGTGACCAGTTTCTGGGTAATGAAAATGGTTAACGTACTTGGGTGCCAACTGAAAGGTTGGAAGTTCAAGTTCACCCAGAGGTGCCTCAGAAGAAAGACCTGGCAACCTACTTTTGAAAAATCAACTAGCAAAACCCCTATGGAGCATTTTCTGCTCTGACACACATGGGGTCGCCATGAGTTGGAGTCAGTTCGACAGCAACTAGTAACGAGGTATTCATGAAGTCCAAATATACACGCAGACAGAGAAACCCAGGCAGCTTCTAGGTGAACATGGGAATGAAGAAAATAAAGCATGGACGTGAACAAATCTCAAACCAAAATGGCAAGATTTGTCTTAGATCTTGCAATTATGTGCACTAAATGGAAACTTTCCATTTGCATGTCCAAATCCAACTGAAGAGGCAAACGTGAAAGATAATCACAGAGGTTTAAAAAAAAAAAAAAGGAAAGAAAATTAAGGCACGTTGAAGAGAAAATGGAAGAAGCAATGAGGAACAAGAAAATAACCAAAAAGTGAGTAACTGAGCTTCTGTAAACAAATTCTGGTGGTATGTTAACAAAACCATTTTGCTGAATTACCTAATAAAACTACAAGATTACAATTTTTATGCAAGAGCTTGAGGATTTTAAATTATGCTTATTAAATCTGAATGTAACCACCAACTTAGAAAACATGGCAAAAAAGAAATTTCCTAGGCAAAAATTTTCCTCAAAATTAAGTGATGTTTCAACAATGTGTATGTATATTGCAACAACATCATGAATAAATTTATAGAAAAAATGAAACTAGATGGAAACCAAACTGATTAGCATGGTAGACATCATGCTAAATTAGTGCGAAGGATATTAGATACTGGTAAGATGTTATATAATTTTGAAATAAAACCACACACACAAGAGATAAAATTGATTAGTTATATGTCTCTGATAATATGAAACATTAAAAATATTTTTGCAAATAATGCAAACATAGAATGTTCAACTATACCTCTAATGCAGATGCTGCAATTAGTTCACTGTAACTGTATCTGAAAAGTACTCAATTTTCTAATTTTATCTGATATAATTACATATTGTGCTGATAAAAATACAAACAAGTGAAATGAGAAAATGAGTGGCGAATGGCAATTTCTACTAAAAAATACATTACGCTGCTACAGCTATTCTGATAATGCTAAAGAACAAAATAACCACTTAGTCAAATAATCCAAAATTTCTTGCTCTCTTAAATAAAAACCTCCAAAACAAATCTGTATTCTTTATTTAAGGAAAATGTTCTTGTCTAATTCAAGAACTGACTTGTATGTGACATTTCAAAAAGGATTTTTTTCTGCTGTTAGAAATATCCTTCAACAGCTAATTAAGTGCAATATTTTTTCTTTCAGAGCAGCAAGTTGGAGAAGCAAAGGATCAAAGATACTAAGCTATTTTAAAGGTAATCACAAAATAAGAAATCAAAGGTTTTTACATAGTTCCAATAAAGGAGGTAATCCACCTCAGGACAATCCATATATAAACAAATTGAGACATGGGTAGGGAGCTAGATAGTACCAACACCCAGCTGCTAAGATACACAAGCACTGGCCTGGCCGTACATACACAAAATGACCAAGGGGATTACCAGAGTTTGCCTTATTTTATGTACTTGTTTTCAAGCATCTGGTGTCCTATTTTAAGGAAATTATTTTATTACATTAAAACCAAACATGAGAGATGAATGTTCTAGCTGCTCTTAAATGTGTTAGGAACCATTAAGCAAAGTGATAGGCCTAGAAGAAAAATTGACAGCATCAACAGTCATCTTCTATGCCAAATTAACATTTTATACATTACTTAATTAACAGCAGAGAGACTGAGGCTGGATCGACTTATTTATAATAAGCTTAGCTATTTGGGGCCAATAACAGAGCTACATTGATTTTGAATTAGGCAGATGCATCTCTAGAACACACTTACGGTTTTATGTTCTAAAGCGGGAGTAGAGAAATATTTTTCTAAAGAACAGTAATGCTAAGAGGGAAGGGTATGTATCTGTTTTACTCTCTGTATGTCAACTCAAATTTTGCAGTCATTTTAATTAACCATTAATAGTTAAAATCATATTTTTGAATACACAAAAGGAAAAAGTAGAAAAGTTCCCAAGATCCATTTGGTAAGACACTAGAATGAGTATTATGTTTTTTTCAGTAGTCTATGTATTGCTGAATAAATGATATTTTAGTCTTTAGTATTTCAATGACTCTTATAATACATATCAAGTAGCTAAACCTATGCTTAGGTGCCAGTCTATTTTTTGATACTCACTGTATCTGAATCCTCCAACACTGTCTGAGGACACCCCAACATATTTGTCTTTGTTCTTCTTTGCTTTTTTTCGTTCTTCACGAAGCCTGTCGTCATCCTGGGCAAATTCAACCAATTCTTTCACCTTTTGGCGAATATTTATACCCTGATCCTTGCCATGCTCATCTGTGAGAATGGTGAGGGAGAAAAAACACCTTAAGAATTAATTCAACATTTATCAAACTCTTTAAAAAACAAGACACTAAAATTTCTACATTATAAGAAACCAATGTATTTGTCAACAGTTTAAAAAAATAATAAAAAGTAGTGAACTGTGCTATTCAACTTTGTCATTTCCTCTTCAGCGTATCTGAAGTCTTGAAATGTAATTTTGGTTTATAGGAGCATTTATAGATTAACTAAAAGGGACTACAGGTAATTGTAATATGCAAGGTCAATTAAAGATCCACTAAAAAAAACCTAATGTTGATGACCTTATGAAATGGACTCATAGTCATAACCATTGCTTTCTTTTTCTATTATATTTTAACCTAAAAAACAAAACCCAATTTAACATTATAGTAATTGAAAAGCACCATATGTCTTGGTTTCACCAATACAAGTTTGGAAACACTAATTACCAGGATTTAGTATTGCTGAAAAACGGAATTTTTAAAGTGCTTTCAACTGGAGTATGCTACAAAATGAAATGTAATTCATTCTCTAGCCTCTTTCACATTCAAAACACACTCTGGTCTTGCTGCCTTTGCACAGTAAATATTATTTGGTGGGAGGAAAAAAAAAAAAACCAGCTTCAAACAGATGTGTGTGTTTTGGAGCTCTAACCTTTTCTTCCCATATGATTAAAGCTATTCCTTTATGGACACCACAGGGGACCAGTCTCCAGTGCATATTTTAATATAAACCCGAACACTCATGTTGTGTTGGTTCTGTTGTTATTAGCCAGTCTTTTCTGCAAGTTCTTGTCTTCACTAATTAATACTCTAGGGCCCCACGTCTTGGATTCTGCACTCGTCACACAACCAGCAACAGTCACATTCTAATTAGAGCAGAGAAGCTTCTAAGCTGGTTCAGGTGACTGACAACTCCAACTACTGTTTTAATTTGCTTATAAGGTTTTTCTATTGCTCACCTACAAAGTGGTAATTTTCCAGAGATCGCAAATCATAAATGTGTTCTCTGGCACTTGTAACAACACGCTCTGATCCATTTCTTATGAGGTAAGCTAGGAGCAGCAACGACTGTAAAAATACAAAAGCACCAAATGAATTAATGAAAGAAATTCTGGTAGAGCTTTGTTAAGTGGTTAAAAAAAATAATTCCAACATTAGCAAATAAATAATTTTCATGTGGAGGGGGTTTCTTAACCTTACACTAGACTTTACACAACTTATATTAACAATTTAAAGTTCCTCTTAGATCAAGCATAAAACATCATTATAAACTACTGGATACCTTGTATTAAAAGATTAAAAAAAACAGTAATTCTGATGTTCACAAACACCTGAATATATGATGTAAATGAACACTAAGCTTCCAAAAACAAGCTTGATTTTTACTTTTCATCTAGGCACTATGGAAGCATAAATTATTAGAAACATCAGTTTAGAGAAAGTAATTACTTGGTAATTATATGATTGCATAATATTTTCCCCCAGTTAAAATGTAATGTTTGAGGTAGAAGATATGTGTGACTTTCTCTTAAAAAGGTTCTGCCAACAAATAAAAGACAAAAACTTAACATTTAAGAAAATTTTGTTAAAAATTACTCTTAGAATGACTGCTAACAAGTATGGAGTATTTCTTTTTGAGGGAATGGAAATGTTCTGGAATTAGGTTGTGGTGACTATTGCACAAATGCCATTATAATAATGATCACTAAACTGTACACTTTAAAATTCTTACTGGTAGTCAGAGTAAATGCAACTGAACTTAATACTGCTTGGAACAAAGTTCATTTAAAGATGATTAGATATATGAAAATTTGAGTTAAGCTGATGAAAGTGAGGGGCACAAAAAGCTCATCCTACAGGTTTATTCTTTAAGAATGTAGTTTCCTTGAGAATTATTATTTTTTTTAAATTCACTTTAAAAAGTATATTTAATTTAGTGATTTCAACTATGTGATCACATCTATCGAATAAACTAAGGGAATGACAGTGAATGTTTTTTCAGAAAGAAACAAACAAAACAAAAAATCAAGTAATTGAAGTTTAGATTTTTTTAATCCTGATAGCTAGAAACATTACTTTCAAAGTTTCAAACAAGAATGCTATATTCCATTTTGCAAAGAAAAATTCATTCTGAATCACAATACAGTGAAGTGGAAGAAGAGATGACTTTGCTGCTTTAGAATTATGCATCGTATGATTAAGAAATGAGAACAGAATGAAAGAAATCTGATAGAATGTGTATGTGAAAATTTTAAATGTTACAATTTAAGTATAGTATGTTTTAGAATCTATTATCTTTTAAATTATATACTTTTTGGTTCAGAATACTAAGTTATAACTCAGGCAAATTTTTATGTAGAGATGACAAACCATTTTAAATTTACTATTCCACATCATAATTGTTCACACACTAAATATCTATACTATTACAGACTCATTTTTGATATGCACAATTATATACTTAGGGAAAATTTAACAAATTAAAATAGAACAGTTAGAAGTATTACTAATATTAATTTTAAACATTTCACATTGAGAATAGTTTATGATGACTATAAAACAGAACACAAATAACAAATCTACTTCTTTTACCTGTTCTATAATATGCTGTTCTAGGATGTGATGTACTTCAAAATAATTTATGTATGTACACCATAAATTTCAATTATTATTTTTAATAATAAAAAATTAATAGTCATTTATTTTGCTAATAAAAACTTGTTGACTATTTTCTATGGGAGATGCCAAATATTCAAGTCATGCCATCAAGCAATGGATTGAACCTGATGATCCCAGAAATCTTGCCTGTTCCAATGGAAAAAAAATAGTTGGCAGAAATTTCCACAACCCAAAAAAGCCATCTACAATGCGTAAAATGAACGAATCTTACTACAGGTTTGCCCTGCAAATATAGAGAACCATGAATTGTAGTCTATCATTATTTGAGTATTTACAAAGTTCTTACTTGTTCCACTCCATATTTAGCAATGGGGGAGAGTGGGGGACACTATGCTGTTTATGGGGGCATCTGATAAACAGTGATAATACTCAGCACTTTGCTGTGGCTGTTAGGTGTTGTCAAGTTGGTTTTAAATCATAGTGACCCTACGTACAACAGAATGAAACACTGCCCAGTCCTGCACCATCATCACAATCATTGCTATGCTTGAGCCCACTGTTGCAGCCACTGTATTATCCATCTCAATGAGGGTGTTCCCCTTTTTTGCTGGCCCTCCACTTCACCAAACATGATGCCTTTCTCCACGTCCCTCCTAGTAATTATTTGTTTTCAAGTATTTATGTCAAATAATAAAAAGAGACTTATGCTCATACCTTATAAACTCTTCTCCAATTCTTTTTGTTGTCTTTTAACATTCTTGACCAAAGCATATTCATAAGTTCTGGAAATTGTTCATACATAAATGTAGCCCTTAAAAAAAAAAAAGAGTAATTTTCCTTAAGAGTTAGCAGTATGTTAATTCTGACAGTAGATGGCAGGCTTGTTCTAAGTTACTGTGTTTTCTCAAAGCACTTAAAAAAATTATTGAGTTTATTTTTTAAAATTTAGGTACACTTCCTTGAAAATGTTTTCCCTATATTTTGTGCAATACCTAGCACATCTGTAAACCCCAACAATTAATATCATGCTTTATAAGCCCTATACTCACTAGTATAGTTGCCCAGATGTTCATCAAGAAAAACATTTTATAACTTTACTTATTTTACATGCATTTGTCAAAATTTTACATAGTAAGCAACGGTGTCTAAATGTTACTAAAAACCAAATATCTTGTTTCACCTTTTTTGAGCTAATTTTTAAGAATGGACCCTGCATAAAACTTTCCACATTATTATCTGAACAATTATGCAAAATTTGTATTTGGTAGCTGAACAGCTTAAAACCAAAAGCAAATTTCTTATTTCTGTTTAAAGATACTTGGGTTCTTTCTGCACTGCTGAGTCAAATTATCACTTACTTGGCAATCTCTCCCATGAGTTGCCCAGAAGGTCCCCAAGGATCATCATTCGTTGCTTCTCGAACCTTAGACTCAATCTCTGAATAATTCATAACCACATTGGTGCTGCAGAGAAAAAAAATGCACGCACATACGCACAAAGATTAGCATCAAAACTGAGAAACACATGAAAACTTAATAATGACACTACTGGGTGTCCTAATGAGATACCTTTACAGGGTGGGAAAGAAAACATCTTTTGTGCACAGGCTACCCTGAGGATACTGTATAACACATTTAAGTTATCTTTAAGAAGATTTTACTATTCCACTAGCCTTCAAGAATACAGATGAGAGACAAGAGATTACATTAGAGTTGGCACAAGCCCAGTTAAAAAAAGATGGCTTTGGACCAAATTAGAAAGGAAAGTGAACTGGAGTCTATTACACAACTAAATTGTCATTTTCCTAACCAGTCCTGGTTTACAGGCAGGCTTATAGAAATTCTGTAAATTAATAAGCAAAATTATGTAACAGTTAAACATTATCAATGTAACAAGAAAAACCAGCAATGACAAATCAAAGATAATATTCTCTGAAGATGAACATTCAACTGCAATCCCTTGGTCCCCCTCCACATTTATTGTATTATATGCATTTTTCCATGTCACATAATCACAGTAACACTTTTAATGGCTACATAATATTCCACCAAGAGGCTATATACAATCATGTATTTAACATTTCCTTAAGACTCCAACAATGGTCACGAACATGGGCTCTATAGGAGTCAAAAAGATCTGACTCCATTCACTTATTTTGTAACTTCTGGAAAAATTATTTTAATTTCCTAATCTCAGTTTCTTAAAATGTAAAATGGGAATAAGCATGGCATAGTGCCTAAGGCATTTGACTGCTAACCAGAAGCCTGGCAGTTCAAACCCATCAGCCACTCTTGGGAAGGAAGATTGAGTAATCTGCTTCTGTTGAGATACTGCCCTGGAAACCCAAGGAGGGGTTGCTATGAGCTGGAAACGACTAAGGTGGCAGTGAGTATGGTTTTTTTTTGTTTACTACTTCAAAATGTTTTTACAGCATATCAAATGGTACTTATTAGCAGTGTCTGACATATAGGAAGTGTTCATTCAGTGTTAGCTATGATTATTATTATTTATTACTAAAGACAATAATCACCTGTTAGAATTTAAAAAGATTAAATTGTATTTTATAAGAAATAATTAACTTTGAAAAGAATACCTTAAAGTTAAGACATGAGACCATAAAGCATCTGGTTGTTAAAACAATTCTTCATGCTTACATGAATTTAAGAATTCAAAGTCATTCTGACAAGGAATAAAGAAATATAATGAAAATGTGATGTGCTATATAGTAGTACTCATGTGACACCTAAAGCTCTAATTATATTATTGAACAATTGTTATTACTGAACAATTGTTATAACAGATATCTGTGAATGTTAATTCAAATCTTCCACTTATGTCTTAGAAATAGTGAAAAATTAGAAATGTGGTAACTGTTGCTTACATATACCCTCCACTTATGCCATATAGGGTTTTTGGTCATCAAAAAAAGCCGCCCCCCAAAAAAAAGGTTTGGTTGAAAGTGGCACTCTAATCTCTTTCTCAAATATAGACAAATATAAATTTCAAAAGTATTACAAAGGTTTCATTTCTTCACCTTTAAGGAAAAGACTAATAAACAATTTGGATTCAAATTTTAAAAGAACCATTGTGTGCATAGATTTGACTTGCCAAATCACTGAATAAATCTGGTTTCTAGATTTATTATTCAGAACACTGTTCTACTAAAGAGGAAAAGTGAAATTTTATTATACTCATATAAATCCTAGAAAAAGCTGCCTTCTAAAATATCAACTTAGTCTGATAAAATAAATATAAATTATTCTCCGGGACTAAAATAAACTCAAAGTCTCCACTGCCTCCTTCACATTGTAAGATAATCAATGAATGAATTTTCATAAAAATCCAGTAAAGGTTCTACTGACAGTAATTTTGGGTATAAATACAGATTTTTTTTTTTTTAAAAAGAACTTTTTCCCTCCTAATTTTGCAAACAATGAAACCAAAATAAAATCAAGGTGGCCAACGACAGATTTGCAATTAAAGATGCCACAAAATGATGGATTTCAGAATGCTTTTGTTTATCTGAGTGGCTGAAGAATGCGTGGTTTAGGCAGTTAAAAGTGTCAAAATGCAGCTGTGGGAATGAACAATAGCAATTAGGATTATAATTCACCCAAGCATTTCATTACCAAGAATGCACTTGAAATCTGTTTGCATTGTTTAATCTGTTGAAGAACACGATGAAAGGAGTTAATCTCCAGTCCACATACATGAAATATTTTTACTAAAGCCTTCATAAATACTGTAGCTTTCAGAACACTACTTTCCTTGTTCAAGCTACAAAGGCCCATGAGTCAAATGAGAGAGGTCCTGTTTCCATAACCCTTCACAAGATTCTTAGTTGAAGGCCTGTGTTTGAGTGCTGTACATTTAGAGAAAGAGATGGCAAAGAGCCAATAATTTAAGAATCTAATTTTTTTTTTTTTGGTTGAAAAACAATGGGAACTAGGTAAAGTGATTACCTGCCATTAGTACATACAGTACAGTTATAAAATATATCCACAGAAGGATACAGCAATTACACTAAAACAAATGATCACTTCCACGAAGACAATCAGGCTCTATTTTAAAACCACTTTTCCAATGAAATTGTTGCTACCAGAAAATGTAAAGATCTCTCTCAAGATGAGATCTGATGGCATAAAAAACTCCAAAACAAAGTATTTTTAAGCTACATTGAATTAAAAAAACAAATGTAAATTAAAACTAAAACTAAACAAACAACAAAAAAAATACCACTGGACTTAGTGCCTAAGGCTTCTGCTAACCAGAAGGCTGGCGGTTCAAACCCACTAGCCACTCCTCGGAAGGAAGGTTGGGCTATCTACTTCCATAGTGATACTGCCTCAGAAACCCAAGAAGGGTTCACTATGAGACGGGTCTGAGTCTGACTCGACAGCACATAACAACTTCGAAAAAGGTAAAAACGGCATTTCGATTCTTCCTTTCCCATGTTTCCTATGGCCCTGATTTCCATGCCCTATGCATAATTCTGGTGACCTTTTAAAAAAGGAAAACAAACAAACAAAAAAGAAAGAAAGAAAAATGTACACCCAAATATAAAAGGATAAAAAAGCTAGTTTAATTACCAAAACTTCCTGTGATTGACATAAATGCTTTAAAATAGGCTATTTCAGACACTAGAGGGGGTTCTCTCATTAGTTTTTCAAACAGACACAAATGCAGACAAAGGTCTAGGATCTGTTCTGCAAACAAAATGATAGGGAAAACAGCAACAGTCTCATACCATTTGGACTAACACTAATAGTCCAATATAAGCACCTTTTGGACTTCTATCAATCCTAAATTGAAATTTCTTATTTGAAAAAGTTTTAAATTCTCGCTCTGCACTCAGGTTTTAAAGAAAAGGACAGGGCAGATCATTATTAGGACATTACATTAAACACTGAAAGTCCGTGGATGATGTATGTTTTCCTACTTACATTTTGTTTTCATATAATACTTAAGAAGGCAACCAAGAATACTCTGATAACACTGAAAATTTTTTCTGTATATTATTTTAAATGGGCTTGGTAGTGAGAGCAAAAGAAAACTCTGGACCTGCAAGAATTTCTAATGATTAATATTTCTGTTAATCACTACCAATAACCACCTTCAATCTCCATGTTCTTACCCACACCTAACTTCCTCATACACACAGGCATACCTTGTTTTACTGAGCTTTGCTTTATCACACTTTGTAGACATCGTGTTTACAAATTGAAAGCTTATAACAAATCTGAGTCAAGCAAGTCTATTGCTGTCATTTTTTCAACAGCACATGCTCACTTTGTGTTTCTCTGTCCCATTTTGGGAAGTCTCACAAGATTTCAAACTTTTTCATAACGCTATTTGCACACTTAGTAGACTACCAAACCAAACCAAAACCCAACCCACTGCCACTGAGTCAATTCTGACTTATAGCAACCCCCACTGCATTTCAAAGACTGTAAATCTTTACAGAAGTAGATTGCCTGATCTTCCTCCTGAAGAGTAGCTGGTGGGTTTGAACTACCAGCTTTCTGGTTAGCAACCAAATGCCTTACCCATCAGTACAGTATAGTGTAAACATAACTTTTATATATACTGGGAAACAAAAAAAAACTTGTGTGACTCATTTTATTGCGATACTCACTTTACTGAGGTGGTCTGGAACCAAACTAGCAGTATCTCTGAGGTATGCCTGTATATAAAAACCAAAACCATACTCACTGTTGATTGCAATTCCTAGTGATCCTATAGGAAGGAGTAGAACTGCCCCATAGGATTCCGAAGGCTGTAAAAATCTTTACAGAAGTAGACCACCACATCTTTCTCCTGCAGAGCAGCTGGTGGGTTCAAATTGCTGACGCTTAGGTTAGCATAGTGCCCAAGGCACTTGACTGCTAACTAGCAGGCTGGTGGTTCAAACCCACCAGCCACTCCTCCGAAGGAAGGCTGGGCAATCTACTTCGGCAGTGATATTGCCTCGGAAACCCAAGGAGGGGTTGCTATGAGTCGGGGCCGACTTGATGGCACATAACAACAAGGTTAGCAGCCAAGTACTTTTAACCACTGTGCCACCAGGGTTCCATAAAACAGGAAAATGTTATAATGGAAGAAAAAAGGTAAAAGAAAAACACATTTAAGAAATGCTGCAAAATTTTTGGAGGTTGTTGACATTTGATCACTAGCATTGAAAATTATCATTTTGAAAACAATCTAATAGTCACCAGAAAGCTCAAATAATGTGCCTTATTTTCATGTGTTTCAGGCTTACTCAGTATGTTTTTCTCTGCATATGTTTAACTTTCTCTTCGCTTAAGACAAAACAGTTTTCTTGAAATTAGGTGAAAAGAAGAGCAAGCTTCTGTGCTCTGATAAAGACTGATAATGATTTAAGATCACACTGTTCAAATGTAACTTAACTACTACAGTGTAAACTAGTTTAGCAGTGCACATGACAAAACCGTAACTTAAGAAAACCTAATGTTGAAAGAAAACAGAAGGAAAAGATACGACAAAAGAGTAAAGAATAATTGCTCACAATGTGAAGATTTCACATTAAAGCAATTCTGAACCTGACTTTCTAAAAATAAAGCCAAACTAAACTCACTGCCATGGAGTGGATTCCGACTCATACTGACCCTACAGGTCAGAACAGAACTGCCCCATAGGGTTCCCAAGGCTGTAAATCTTTATGGAAGCTGACTGCCTCATCTTTCCCCCATGGAATGACTGGTGGGTTCAATCTGCCAAACTTTTGGTTAGCAGCTTTATGCTTTAACCACTGTACCACCAGAGCACCTTTCTAAAAACACAGAATCTACAAAAGAAATCATCATTATTTGTATTTGTAAAAATCTTCTGCTAATTCCATAATGCTTTTACACTTTCACATTTGCTCCTCACAGCATCCCAGCAATATGTAAGATTAAAGATTAAGAGATTCACCAATGAAGAGTACAACCTAACACTTCTCACTCACTGATTTTTACTGCAAACTGCTAAAAGCCCTCCACGTTCTGCACACATGCTTTCATGGCTCTATGAATGTAGCCAATGTTCAGTTAATCAAGGGTCAATTATTCAATTTGTAATTATTAATGTCCATTGTGGAACTCTTCTTTATTCCTCATTTTTTTTTGCTTATTTCCACACTCACTACTGGTAAAGTACCAAGTTACTTGACTTGATAAGGGTCTGGTTCATTTCAGACAGATTATGATGAAAGTAAAAACTAAAAAGGAGCTTTTATTTATATATGGGCAATGCTTCTCCTAATCTGTAATAAGAACTATCAGTACAATGATTGACAGGGAAAAAAAAAAACCAGTGTCCTAACTACTGACAGTTTTTCCTGCCCCAAACTCAAGAATACACTTTGCTAAAACAAAACCATACACTGAGGGGAAAGTCGAACACAAGTATAATCCAGTACTAAATGCTACAAATAAATAAGAGAACTGAAACAGACCGATGTAGTAAGAAGTATTTTACCTTTTTAATTTTATATTTCTTTTTATAAACTGAGTGAAATGTTTCTGTATTTTTATATAGTTTATTTTCATTTTAAGCTTATTACAAAGACTTCATTCACCCCAGATCAGTATACCAGCATTTTCTTTTAGACTTTTTAAATGTGAGTTTTGTCATATGCATGCATACATACACTGACCAGGAGACAGAAATAGGCAGCAAGAGATAGAGGCAAAGTAAAGGTTTAAAGTAATGGTTTTAAATATTATTTTTTCTTTATACTTTTCCGAATTTTCCAATTTTTCCATGAACATTATATAGAAGCCAAGAGAAAAACATTAAATGTCATTAAAAATATACATCGAATACTATGTCATTAGCTACATTTTAACTATTCATAGGCAGGCAGACATCATAGTAGATCACATGAGTATTATTTGTACTTCCAGTGTCTTGTTTTACAGGCTAAAAAGCACAGGAAAAGATTAACTAAAAATAAAAATTATACACACAGATACATACGTGTATATATAATGTTGTTAGAAGCCACTGAGTTGATTCTAAGGTGACTCCATGTGTGCAAGGTAGGACTCCTCTATGGGGTTTTAAAAGCTGTGACCTTTTGGAAGCAGACCACTAGGCCTTACTCCTGAAGTGCCTCTGAGTAGCTTTGAATTGCCAACCTTTTGGCTAGTTAGCCATAGATACACACATACACGCACACGCACACACACACACAAATATGTGTATCAACCGTTATCTGTATAATACCAAAGGGAAGAAATTAACTACTAATATTGGAATTATCATGATTTTTAAAAAACAGTATTAGAAAGAATGATTCCTAACATCAAAATCTATACTTAAAAGTCACCTCTTGTCCTCAATGCCACAAATATTTCCACATATATACATATAGATACTTTCATAATGAAGGTAAAACTATTAGGCTTACTGAAAAGTTTCAGTCTTTAAATAATTAAAAAAAAAAAAAACTGTAAAACACTTATAAAATAAACACTCAAGAAGAAAGTTTCCTCAGGTAACAAGTCACTTAAGCCAGGAAAATTTGTTCTTCTTTATGTTTCTAGCCAAAACATTATGGAAATAGTTTTTAAAATACTTGTTCTAAAAGCTTGATAATGGACCATGCGATACTCATTTTTCATCAAGGGATGGCCTTCATAACATTATCCTTATTTGCAAGCTGAACATTTTATAGGTTTGATACTCACATTTTAAAGTTACTTCTTATTATAGTCCTTGTGAAATATCAAATTTATGGTCAATAATCAAAAAGCCTAGTACTTTCAAATTCAAAATATGCATAACTTTTCGTTGTTATAAGAAAATCTATGGCTCTGTAGGCATGGTGTTGGGAGGTGGAAAACTAACTAGTCTACTTGGCTGCTATCCATAACATTTTCACTGCCCAACTGCCAGATCCTTTTTCCCAGGCTGTCTTAGTCCGAAGCCCCACTAAAACCTGTCCACCATGGGTGACCCTGATGGTACTTGAAATACAAGTGGCATAACTGCCAGCATGAGAGCAACAAGCAAACCACCAAAGTACAACAAAATGACATATAAGTGCTGGAAACAATCACACACCTATGCCAAAAAATTTGGAAGACAGCTACCAGGCTAACTGACTGGAAGAGATCCACATTTGTGTCCATTTCAAAGAAAGGTGATCCAATGGAATGTGGAAATTATTCAACAGTATAACATACACAAGTAAAATTGTGTTGAAGATGATTCAAATATGGTTGTAGCAGTACATCCATAGGGAACGTCCAGAAAAATTTAAGCTAGATTCAGAAGAGGGGATAGAACCAGGGTATCTTTGTTACTGTCAGATGGAGCTTGACTGAAAGAAAAGAATACCATAAAGATGTCTACTTGTGTTTTATTGACTATACAAAGGCATTTAACTGTGTGGATCATAAAAAAATTACAGAGAACACTGCAAAGAATAGGAATTCCAGAACACTTAATTGCGCTGACATGAAACCTGTACACAGACAAAGAGAAAGTCATTTGAACAGAACAAGGGGATAGTGCATGATTTAAAAGCAGGAAAGGTGTGTGTAAGGGTTGTGTCCTTTCACCATACCTATTCAATCTGTATGCTGAGCAAGTAATCCAACAATCTATACTATATGAAGATGATTACGTCAACAGAATTGAAGGATGGTTTTAGCAACCTGTGATATGCAGATACAACCTTGCTTGCTGAAAGTGAAGATGACCTGAAGCACTTACTGATGAAGATCAAAGATGACAGCCTTCAGTACAGATTACACCTCAACATACAGAAAACAAGTATCTTCACAACTGGACCAATAAGCAACATCACGATAAATGCAGAACATACTTAAATTGGTAAGGACTTCATTTTACTTGGATCCATAAATACCCATGGAAGCAGCAGTCAAGAAATCAAATGATGTATTACATTGGGCAAGTCTGCTGCAAAAGATCTCTTTAAAGTATTAAAAAGCAAAAATGTCACCTTGAGGACTAAGGTGAGCCTGACCCAAGCCACAGTATTTTCAATCACCTAATATGCATGCAAAAATTGGACAATGAATAAGGAAGATCAAAGACTTGAAGCATATGAATTATGGTGTTGGCAAAGAATACTGAATGTATCATGGACTGACAGAAGAATAAACAAATCTGTCTTGGAAGAAATACAATCATAATGCTCCTTTAAAGGGAGGAATGACAAGACTTCATTTCACATACCATGCACATGTGATCAGGAGGGACCAGTTGCTAGAGAAGGAGGACATCATGCTTGGTAAAGAAGAAGGTCAGTGAAAAAGAGGAAGACCCTCAATGGGACAAAATGACACAGTGGCTGCAACAATGGGCTCATGTACAACAATGATTCAATGATTGTGAGGATGATGCAGGACCAGGCAGTGTTTTGCTCTGTTGTACACAGTGTTGCTATGAGTTACAACTGACTCCACAGCCCCTAACAACAACAACTATTACCTGGCCAGATATTTACTAGCTATCCCTGCCCCCCCTAAAAAAAAACATTTTTTTTTTTTTCCTTGATCTGAAAATAAAGCAGAAAGCTGTGGGAAAATATCTTAACACAAATGACATTGTAGTTTAGTGAAAGAGTTAATGTTGCTAGAGCAATGCTATTATCATACTTGATTATACAGTGTTTCTATTATAAATAGCCATGGTGCTAAGATAAGGAAAAAAACTACAGTACTTTCATATCATAAAATGAAAACAAGTAAACATTGACCAACAAAGAATAAACAAATATAATAATCCTACCCCTGGACACTTCTCTCTAGTACTGTCACCACCATCAGCAGAACCCTCTAAAAAATAGAGAAAAAAAAAAAAACCCTATTATAATTCCAACTCTCTAGCAGAGAAGCTAAATAAACTTACTCAGGATCATACAAACATTCAAACTATGTTACGTTTCCCTATTCCAAAGTCCAATTTCTATTATGCCAAGATGCCCTGAAACCAATTAGCAATATTACCTGGCCGAAATGAAAAATCCAGTACTATTACCAGCTAATACATAAGATGGCATCAAACATAACATCACAAATAATTAAATGCTAAATTAATTTTTTTTAAATGTCAATCTTAAACTGAATTTTGTTTTTAATAAATATTAAATGTAAACTATCTAATTGAAAGCAGGGTGAAGACTGCATTTGTGTCCCCCTTACACACCACACCTACTCTTAAAAGCAAGTAAAGAAAATACTAGTTTGAACAGGGAAAAACTGAAATCAGAGACAACTAAAATCTGAGGCTCTGTTCCTACTCTTCTGTATTAACAAGATTTCAGAAAGAGTAACCTAGTTACTTAAAAAAATGTATTCCCTATGCAATCCAATGATAGCATACACATACAGATGTGCATGTACACATTATTTATGACTTCAACTGCTACACAGAGAACTGTGCTGAATTGCGTGCACATCTTCTGTTCTCCCCTTTACTCTTCAAGACAGAACATGAAAATGTTAAATACTAAAACATGAAACCTTCTGTTCTTTAAAACCACCATCAAATATTTGCACCGAAATTAGTATTACTGCATTTTTAGCTATCTCAGTTTAAAAAATTAAGATCAAATAAATAAAAGAGTAGTTTACTGCCACATTTTATGGGGTGGATGTGTGTCTGTGTGAGAGAGAGTGAGCCTCACAGTCCTTTAAAAAATGTTTCTACTTTTAGAATAGTTCTGAAAAAAATTAAAAAACATGGTAATGACAAAAAAAGAAAAAAAAAAAACTGCCTCAGTCAAAAAAAAAAAAATTGTAGTATTGTTCACAGTCACCACTTTCAATCCCTGCCTCCTTACATGATGCAAGACAACAGAAAAGAATCTCTACATGGTGTAACTATTTTTGTAATTCAAATTATTTTCTTTTCAGTTATAAGAAAATTAAGGACTGTTCTTTTTCGCAAACCATAAGCTATTCTCCCTCCAATTCTACTACCAAATTCTTTGTTTTACTCTGAGGCTGGTCTTCAAAATTTCAGTAATAGTCCTTCTACCACTCTCAGTACTGAACTATAGAATTTTAATTGTTCTTGACATCTTCCTATTATTGGAACACTGCTGACTGGTATAAGCTCAATGTTCTTGTAATCTCAATTCAGATTTTTAGGTTGAATTTATACTATTCATAGATAAAGTTGAAAGAGAAATGCTATAAATTGTTATATACGAAAGTACTTTTCAGGTTTTTATTTTATTTTATTTTTGAGGGTGGAGGAGGAAGAAGTAGACCAAATGAAACACAGGACACTTTGTAGGTGGGAAAAAAAAAAGATGTAAGAGCAAATTCAAGCCGCAATGCTCCTTAAAAGCGAGAATGGCCAGACTTTGACTCTTGTACTTTTTTGGCCATGCTATCAGAAAGGACCCTGGAGAAAGATATCATACTTCGTAAAGTAGAGGGTCAGCAAAAAAGAAGACCCTCAACGAGATGGACTGACACAGTGCCTGCAATGACAGGCTGCAGAGCAAGGACTGTTGAGCACAGGACCGGGCAATGTTTCATTCTGTTGTACACAGGGTCTGTATGAGTCAGAACTACCTAACAACAAGCATTCCTGAAAGATTAGCTGAACACTTTACCTTTCAAATTATGATACTGAATATATACAGACTCCTGAGAATCACCCAGAACAGATGAAGAATTAAAGAATCCCATGTTGATTTTCTAAGATAGCTTAAACCAATTATTTAGATTCATCAAAGTTTTATTTCTCAGGTAAGAAACTGTACATGGTGGAATAACCAAAAACCAACACCAAATCCACTGCCATCAAACTGATTACAACTCATAGCAAACTCAATAAGACAGATTTTTTTTTAACTGATTCTATATAGATTTAGGGGAGCTCTGGTAGCATAGTGGCTAAGACACTTGCTTGCTAACCAGACGGCTGGTGGTTCAAACCCACCAGCCACTCCTTGGAAGGAAGGTTGGGCAATCCTACTTCCGTAGTGATACTGCCTTGGAAACCCAAGGAGGGGTCGCTATGAGTCGGGACCGACTCGACAGCACATAACAACAACAACACAACATATAGATTTAAATGAGCAATCAATGTGAGCCATCACCAAATTCGATGTGTTCCTTTTTAAGTATATGTAACCCTTCTATATTCTGTCTGGAATCATTTTCTTAGACCTTGCCACATTCACGACCAGCACTGGAGGTTGGCTTTCTTTGAGTTATTTTCACAAAGACATTTAAGTTTTTACCACAGATGCAGAGCTGAAGAACGAGAAAGCTCAGCTGCCAAGTAGATGCCAGTGACTGGCTTAGCTAAGTGACTCGCTCCCACACAAGTCAAGTTTGGACCATAACAAAATTACACATTATTACCTATTACAAACCTTCTGGGTTTGTGTTTAAAAGTTAAACCTTTGAGCATAAAAATCTATCAAGAAGTTAATGTATTTTAGAAAGGAAATGATTACATGGTTGGACATGTAATGCAAAAAAAAAATTAATCTGAAAACTTTTATCGTAATTAACATGATCAAATTCACAATATACGTTCCTAATTTCTAAAGTGGGAGCTCTGGTAGCATAGTGGCTAAGGCACTTGACTGCTAACCAGAAGGCTGGCGGTTCAAACCCACCAGCCACTCCTCGGAAGGAAGGTTGGGCAATCCTACTTCCGTAGTGATACTGCCTCGGAAACCCAAGGAGGGGTTGCTATGAGTCAGGACTGACTCGACGGCACATAACAACAACAACAACAACAACAACAATTCCTAAAGTATCTATCGTAGATTATCACTATTCCAAACAAAATCTTCACCTAAACATTTCAAGCTTAAAAACCAGTATTCTACATCCCCCAAATTTCAAATTGTGCATTAAAGAACTACCTGGTGCCCTCACGTACAGAAGAAGGAGCTCTGGTGGTGCAGTGGGTAAGGCATTTGACTGCTAACCAGAAGGTCAGGGGCTCAAACCCACCAGCTGCTCCATGGGAAGAAGATGAACCAATCTACTCCTGTAAAGATTTACAGCCTTGGAAACCCAACGGGGTCACAATGAGTCGGAATCAACTTGATGGCTTTTTTCAGCTTCATACATAGAAGTGTTTAATATTACGTGAAAAGTTCTGGTGTTGATTCCTATCAGTATGGATAGAGCAAAACAAGTCAGATTTCCATCTAAAATTTCTAAGATCCCTAACAACTGATATGTTCATCATCTAAGTTCATGAAGTTGTCCTAAAACATAATTAGCAGAAGTAATAAATCTTATCATAAATGTTTTTCTAGGGAAACCACAGCATACCATTATTTCAGGGTTTATACATAATTTCAGGTCAGAAAAAAATTACATAAAATGAATAATCATTAAAGTAAATGCTCCAAATTTTGTTTCAAATGGCAAAATGACAATATATTAGATCAGCATTATATACAACTGTTAACTGAAAAGATAAACATTTATACAAACAGGTATTTAAAATGTCTCATTTGATATAAAAAGTCATTAAAAGTTTACAGTCCAACATAAAGTCTTTTGGGAAATACTAGAAGCCATATGTAATTATTTTAATGCTTCAAAATATATAGGAACTGATCTGAAACTACAACAACAAAAATACTTAAAACCAGGATGATAGTTGAGATTTCTGTCCCTCAAGGTCTTTATTTATAAATTCAGCTTCCCGCAAAGTACTAACTTCTGGATCGTCATTAAGTGTGACTTAAACTGGCAACTTTTCAAGAAAATAGTTTAGTAATTTATGTAACAGATGTGCAAGGAAAACTACATGAATGAGATAAGCCAAGAAAAACATCCTGATGTCCACAACTAAATTATGACCTGTGGGAGGAAGAAACTATAAAACTATTTCCCTTTCCTTACAACTTCAGTGGTTAGCAATACCAAATAAAATAGCCCATTTGATAGCAGCCCTTTCTCAGACATTAAAATGGACCCTGACTCCAGGAACTATTCCAAAATGCAAGGTTACACTAAAGGAAAAGGTTCACATTCCTGTATTTTCATAGTCTGCTTCATCTTTTATGCCAATTCTGTATAAAAGCAATACAGTATGTGTATTAGTTGACAATGATTTATTAGAGATTATTAGGGTCTGAATCTTGCTTCTGACATACACTATGATCCTTGGAGAAATCAATCACTCTGTGCCTTAGTTTCCTTATCTGAAATGTAGTTACTATATATTAGTACTACGTAGATTAAAAACACGTAAAGCATTTAGCACAAACCATCAGTTTTCTGCTACTATTAATTATTTTTAGGTTGAAGATATTCCTTATATAGCCCCTTATGAGTAGGCAGGCACAGTATTTTTATGCCTACATCTCATTCATTGTTGCTGAACTTTTCAATCATGGTTAACTAGCAGCCATTCTGACTCAGTGTAGACACCAAAATTAAGATTTCAGAGAGAATTGTATTCTACAGAAAGACAGAAATGACTTCTATTCCTTAAGAAATATACCAAAAGGCAGGAAATGTGTATCTCTAAAGATAGGACAAGAAGTATCTATTAATGCAGGCCCCACCACAGAAAAACTACTATTTTACACTAAAAGAGTTATCTTGAAGTTTACTGTCCTTAATGATCCTGTGTACCATAAATTACGAGATGGGGGTTTTATTTTACATCAAGTAGCAATTTCTCCGTTAGTGGTAATCTGACATCATCCAATGAAATAAATAAAAAGTCCCTAAATTTTTCAGATTTGTTTAACTATTCATACCACCAACTGGGGTCATACATCCCAAAGTAATTTATAGCAAAAATAAAGGCTCTTAAACTATTACAAGGAGGGAAAATACCCAGCATGAAGTATGTATTTACAACTTAGAAATACCCAAAGCAGAAGAATTCTCAACTTTTAAAATGCTCAAAGTAAGGACCATATATAATTCACTTCATGATGCATCTGGCTGAACAAAGGGTTTTAGAAGGCCTATCTAGTTTCTGTACCGTTTCCTCTGCAGGAACGCAAATCATTTTACTAAAAAATGTCTGGAGGTTCACTGGGTCTTGATGTTTTATAGAAGCTCTTTACTTCCACCTCTCTAGCACAGGTGCTGCCACTATGATCTGGGCAGCAGGTGACTGGCCTATGGGAAAGCAGCCCTAACACAGGCAGCCCCATGACACTAAGGAGCTATTATATTCTAGAGAGGCACTCTGTTCACAGTAAGATCTGGGAGTGGGGTGTTATAGCTGGCAAAAGAGTACACTATACAGTTCAGGGAAGCAGGATGAAAAGCAGTTTCTAGAATGTGGCAGCAATGATACTTGGAATAATGTAGCACTAAGAACAGGCAGAAGCAGCCACCACCAAAAAATTCTACATGGCAAGGCCACAGAAAAAGATCTCTCACAACATAAAATTGCACGAACACTCTAACAACTACATCATCCCCTATTCCCCTGATTTAATAGTGTCTGTTTTATCTTGCCCTGTACACAGATAAAAGGTGAAAAGACATTTTGGAAAGAAAGCCAGAAGGTAAGCATGTCAAGTTGCTCTCTGTCTCACTACCATCTAAACACTGCTGCTGTATCAGGAGGCCAGGAACGTCAGCCTCAACTCAACACTATTTTCTATTTCCAACTGTTATTTTCTTTCATGTATCTCTATAACTTTAAACATTTTCATTTTCTTCTAAGACAATTTTTAAAAAAAATACTCTACCTGAGAAATAATAAAAGGTGCTACGTGAGAAAAGGGTTCCATGGTGAGGTTTGGGAAATGTTAGGTCCAGCAAAGGCAGCACTATTACTGCAACCTGCATTGTGAACCTCCAAGAGGGGACTATACTACACATTTAAAAAATTCTTGAGAAAATATACCTTTTTTTCCTGTGTATGCCCCAAGAAGCCTACTTTGGAACATGCTATTCTTTAAAAAAAAGAAAAAGAAAAAGCTTTTTTTAAAACCTCCAAAAATGTTATCAGTTTATACTTTTATTATTCTTGTTTTTGATAAGTATTCTTTCTTATTTTTTAATTCACAGGTAGCTTTTCCTTTTATTTTTATGTTTTTAGCCTCATCTTGTTGGCTGTCTTTCAGTCTTTATCTTGTCCTAAATCTACTTTTATTATGCTTTAAAAAAAAACTCATCAACTAATCTTTGCTGTTGATCTTACATTTTCTACCTTGCTTATTTTAAAGCTCTTATGTCCTACTCTTTTTTATGTTGAGTTTTTAAAAACGTTTAAGCTTCATTTCAATTCCTTCAAATTTCTCACTTATTTTCAGTTCTACTAATTTCTTAATTCTCACTTAACAACTTTATGTTAAAACACCCTTCTTTTTTTACCTTGTATATACTTTATTATATTTTTATAATGCATAGCTGAACAAAACAGAGAAACAAGGCAAAGATCTCAGGAAGCAAACGAAAAAGAGATGGATGGCCTTTCCCCATGTTCCCTTACTCTCAGACTAGCAGCTGCTCTCTGCACTCCCTCCTGCAGAGGTAACATTTTTCACAAGGGCCAATTAAATATGTATATGAGATACTCAAAAAGAAATTAGCTTATCAAATCTCAAGGGTGAAAAATGATTATCCTTACAAATAATCAGAACTGCTTTGAACAAGAAAATGTTAGCTTCTATGTATATTATCTGAGAAGTAGCAACATGAAGGTAACTTCATTGTTTCATCCTGAAAAATTATCATAGGGTATATCATAAAGCTGGGCAGCCTGCATGCGGTCATTGAATGCTGAGTCATCTTTGGGGATCTTTTCCCTCAGTACTTACCCCTCATTAGTTTCCCAAACATTTTAATTCTTCATTAAGAATGCAGGAAAACTCACCTTTGTTGTTGCTGTTAATTGCTGTCAAGTTGGCTCCAACTCAGGGTGACTTCATGTACAACAGAACAAAATGTTGCTTAGCCCTGTATCTGTCCCATGATCACTGCCATGTTAGGGTCCACTGCTGTGGCTACTTTGTGAACCAAGAGGGTTCCTTTCCTTCCCACTGGTCCTCCGCTCTACCAAACATGATGTCCTTTAGCAATTAGCTTCTAATGTCATAATGTGTCCAAAGTGAGTTGAACAATATTCTGTGATGCAAAGGGTTGTCACTGGCTAATTGTTGGAAGTAGGTCACCAGGCCTTTCTTCCTAGTCTATCTTAGTCTGGACTCCTACAAAAGCCATTTAACAATCTCTCCATTTCTGGTCTATCTCTTCCTTTCATTCATCCTCAACCAGGACCACATTCATTTTCTAAGGTTTAGTTTTGGCCATGTTAGTTCACCACAAATCCATCAACACCTTCCCCAAATATTTTCCTCCTCCTGTAATAATACACAGTTAACATTCGGGGTTATAGCTTGAGCAACACTATCATTTCTATCCCCTTCTTCCATTCAGCATCCAACCTATTGTCTGGCTTTTCTAGTTCCTAAATATCTCTCAAATATATCTGTCTACTTCTCCCTACCCACACAACCACTACCTTAGTCCAGGGTCATCACCATTTCTTGCCTGAATTATTGCCAAGAGCCCTATAACTAGTTTTACTTCTGATCTATCTCTCACCAGGATAGAGGCAAATTGAGCTTTTGCTGAAATACAAGTCTTATTTAACTGAACCCCATTTTAAATCCAGTAAAAGCCTCCTTTATTGCCTTTAAGAGGAAGTCCAAATTTCTTAACATGACATAAAAGGTCATGTGAGATACCAACTTCCAACTTTAGCACATTCTTGCCTCCAGCCTCTAAATAGCTATTCCCCATTTCTTTGCCCACCTATCCCTACCCCTCAGTTAATTCCACCTTACAATTAGGTTTTTGCTTAGATGCCAAAACTGTGACCTGTCTATATGCTTTTCATAGCACTGTGCTTTCCTCTTTCTTGAACTAAAATTAAAATCAGTGTTCTGTAACAGGGATTTGTGTTTGTCTGTCTCCCCCTCAAGACTAAAACACCTAGAGAAAATGAAATGTCTTATTCACTTAAAAATACCCAGTGCCTGACATAGGCATGGTAAAAGTAAATGCTCAATAAATATTTGAGTAACTGAACAAAGGAGCTGAAATTCTTGAATAGCTTCTTTCCCTTAACTAAAGAGTCGTAACTGAACTGGCAATCAAGGACCTGAATGATTGGCCTGAACCTACCTGTCTAGCTTTTTCACTCACTAACTTCCTCCTTTATGGGATAATTATGCTGAATTACTTGCTGAGATTTAAACATATCCTTTACTTTTTTTACCTCCATGACTCTGTTTATTCCTGGAATCCTCAACCCTCTTTTCAGTTAAAATCCTCGTTTTTAAGAAAGTTGCAAAAATGAAGCTTTCCTGATGCTTTCCAAACTATAATCTCACCTTCTTATTATCAAATCCACTTACATAACTCTGTGGGTCAGGCACTGTCCTAAGCTGTATTGTTGTTTTTGTTATGTGCCATCAAGTTGGACCTGACTCATAGCGACCCCTCCTTGGGTTTCCAAGGCAGTATCACTACGGAAGTAGATTGCCCCATCTTTCTTCCAAGGAGTGGCTGGTGGGTTTGAATCTCCAGCCTTCTGGTTAGCAGTCAAGTACCTTTAGGCACTATGTTAGCAGAGCTCCTTAAGCTCTATTAGATTTAGTTATTAGATTACTAGCTATTAGACTTATAACTCGTATGCATTAGATTCTGCTCTGTACAATTGCTATGTGTGAATTTATTGTACTTCCCTTACTTAATACAAGTTTTTACAAAGCAAGTACTATCTCTCATGCATTTTTGTTTCCCTCTCACTATCTAACAATGAATGCCTCACATAAAATGAACACTTAATAACTAACTAGTGAATACATAAATGAAATCTATGTCCTCTTGGGAACAGAGAGGATGGTGGAAGGGAAAAAAGGAAGCTGAGACCAGAATAGAAAGAAGACTAAAATAAATATTTCTGCTCAATAAATGGGCACATAGAACGACATAATAAACGCCACCCTCACAAAAAGTTAAGGACAAGAATAAAACTATCATGGAATAATGTTTCAGTACCAGCTCTTTTAAGGGCATGGCCAGAATGCAACTAGAATGCTGTTTTTTGTTTCTTCATAACTACAGCGTAAACAGGAGTGATATTTTACAACCTGGCCTACATATCCTCTAAAATTAACTTGGTGACTTTTAGCAAAGACTTAAACATGACAATAATTTGATAGGAAAGTTACATTAAAAAAAAAAAAAAAAAGTTCTTTATTTGAAGAACTTTAAACTTCCCTTCCTTTTGCCTCTACTCCATGTCACTATGGTTTTGGAATCTATTGTAGGTTTCACTTACATGTTGCTGTTAAGTGCTGTCCAGTCTGTTCCAACTCATGTTGTTGTTGTTGTTGTTATGTGCCGTCGAGTCGGCCCCGACTCATAGCGACCCCTCCTTGGGTTTCCGAGGCAGTATCACTACGGAAGTAGGATTGCCCAACCTTCCTTCCGAGGAGTGGCTGGTGGATTTGAACCGCCAGCCTTCTGGTTAGCAGTCAAGTGCTTTAGCCACTATGCTACCAGTAACCCCATATGACAGAGAACTGCCCCATAGGGTTTTACTGGCTGCAGTCTTTATGGATTACATATGTCTATCTCACTCAAGTGGTACACTCAGGATGTGAACCCAAGCAGTTCTAAAAGAATGTGAAAATTATAGAACAATATCATTAATATCACACACAAGTAAAATTTTGAACATAATTCAAAAATGGTTGTAGCAGTATGTTGACAGGGAACTTCCAGAAATAAGCTGGATTCAGAAGAGGATGAGGAACAAGGATTATCACTGCTGATGTCAGACGGATCTTGGCTGAAAGCAAAAAACACCAGAAAGATGTTGACCTTTGTTTTATTAACTATATAAAGGCATTCAACTGTGCAAATCGTAACCAATTATGGATAACTTTTTGAAGATTGGGAATTCCATAACACTTAATTGTGCTCATGAGGAACCTGTACAGAGACCAAAAGGCAGTTGTTTGAAGAGAACAAGGGGATACTGTGTAGTTTTAAATCAGTAAAGGAGTGTGTCAGGGTTGTATTCTTTCACCATAATTATTCAATCTGTGTGATGAGCAGATAATCCAAGAAACTGGACTATGTGAAGAAGAGTGGGCATCAGGATTGGAGGAAGATTCATTAACAACCGGCTTTGTGCAGATGATACAACCTTGCTTGTTGAAAGTAAAAAGGACTTTAAGCACTTATTGATGGATAAAAGACTACAGCCTTCAGTATGGATTAAACTTCAACATAGAGAAAACAATAATCCTCACAACTGCAGCAATAAGCAACATAATGATAAATGAAGAAAAGACTGAAATTGTGAAGGATTTCATTTTACTTGGATCCACAATCAACACTCATGGGAGCAATAGTCAAGAAATCAAAGATATATTGCATTGAACATGCTGCAAAAGATCTCTTTAAAGTGTTAAAGAGCAAAGATGTCACTTTAAAGACTAAGGTATGCTGGCCCAAGCCAAGGTATTTTCAATCACCTCATATGCATGTGAAAGCTGGACAATGAATAAGGAAGAATGAAGAAGAAACGATGCATCTGAATTATGATGTTGCTGAAGAATATTGACTATATCATGGACTGCCGGAAGAAAAAACAAATCTGTCTTGGATGAAGCACAGCTGTGACGATGGCGATACTTGGCCTCTCATACTTTGGTCATGTTGTCAAGAGCAGCCAGTCCCTGGAGAACATTATCATTCTCAATAAAGTAGACGGTCTGCAAAAAGAGGAAGACCTTCACAACGGGTTCCATCAGGGCACCAACTGTGAGGATGGATGGCACAGGACAAGGCAGTGTTTCGATCTGTTGTATGCAGAGTCGCTATGAGATGGAACTGACTCAAAAGCATCTGACAACAACAATCTTTACGGAAGCACATCACCAGGCCTTTCTTTCCTGGAGCCATTGCATGGGCTCAAACTACTAAACTTTCAGTTAGCAGTCGAATGCTTAACGGTTTGTGCCACCAAAGAATTTGTATACACAAGTAATCCTCACTTTACATGTCATCCTGTTTACTGATACCTATTTACTCATACCTATTAGAACTGTGTCCTCACTTTGCATAATCTATTACTACAAAAGAATCATGCTAAACAAGGATTATCTGTACATAATTTTTGTGTGATTCCCTCCAAAGTGACAAAAAATGGCAAAGGCAAGTGAGCATATTCTATTCCACACTTCACAGTCTATCCCATAATATAGTCATATTCACTTACTTGTTTCTAACATTTATATAACTCTGTGGGCTAGGCATTGTCCTAAACCCTTTACAAATAATTCATTTACTCTTCCTAACCACCCTGAAAGGAGCTCTGGTGGCACGGTGCCTAAGCCAATTGACTGCTAACCAGAAGCTTGGTAGTTCAAACCCACTAGCTGCTCCACAGAAGGAAGATGGGGCAACCTACTTCAGTAAAGATTTACCATCTTGGAAACCCAAAGAGGGTCGCTATGAGTTGGAATTGACTTGATGGTATTGAGTTTGGTGTGTTTCTTTTTTCAACCACTCAGAGACAGATGCTATTATGTTCCCCATTTTGCAGATGAGGAAACTAAGACAGAGAGAGGTTATGTATCTCACTCACGGCACACAACTATTAAAAGTGGTATACTCAGGATTTGAACCCAAGCTGTTCCACAGATGAAGGTCCAAGCATCATGCTCCAATCTGCTATGTTATAATCATGACTTTACTTCTTTCTCCCTTCCACTTTTGTCCCCTCTCTGATCCACTGTCTAACTCAGTACCAATAGTGTGCTACACACATGTAGTATCATTTCACTCCCTTCCTTATCAAAATTCCTCCTTAGCTTCTTACCACACTTAAAATAAATCCAAACGCCATGTAATCATGTACAAATTCTTGAAATTGT
The DNA here is from genome assembly GCF_000298275.1 of Orycteropus afer afer. Lineage (NCBI taxonomy): Eukaryota > Metazoa > Chordata > Mammalia > Tubulidentata > Orycteropodidae > Orycteropus > Orycteropus afer. The sequence continues at coordinate 4,664,792 of NW_006921844.1, read as the reverse complement.
CTTTTTCTTCCATGCTCCTACCACTCCACTCTCCCATTCTCACAATCTTGTATCTCTTACCCCACTAAGGCTCTGCATACTCAGTAATATCCTCTCCCTGCAGCATCCTTTCTTCTACTCTATGGTTGGCTAGTTGGTTTAAATTCTTTAAGCCTTAAACTGAATGATACCTCCTCAGAAAGGTCTCCCTTATTATTCTATCTAAAAGAGGCCCCCCATCATTCTCTATTTCAGCTCCCTTTCTTCAGAATTAATCATTATTTTGTTTACTTGTTTATAATTAGTCTGTCTCCATCAAAACTTGCTTATAACTGTATTTCAAGTATTGAAAATAATTTCAGATGATCAATAGTCATTAAATGAGTAAACCAGTGTTCTAGTTACCTAGTGCCACTCTGACAAGAACATACCACAAATGGGATGGCCTTAACAAACAGGAATTTATACTGACTTATTTGGAGGCTTTAAGTCCAAGTTCAAAGTGCCAGGCTCTAGGGGCTGGGTGAAAGCTCCTCAACCTTGGGGTCCAGCTCTGCCTCCTGCTCCCGACCCACTAAAGCTGGAGGCTTTTCTTCACTTAGGCAGCTACTGGTTGCTGAGGCTAACAAACCCAAGGTTGACAAGTAAAAAGACACAGTCCCAATGTTACCAACCCACACAGCAGGCCATTACTTCAAGTAAGTCCCAAGGTCGGCAGAGCATGGCAGGCTGCTGAACAACGACATGGCAGGGTCCCAATGTGCCATAAGCTAGAGACCATTCCCCAAGGTTCCTGCTTATATACAGGAAGCAGACCACATTTCCTAAGGCAGCTACTCAGCTCCTCCCAGTAGATTTCACCATGGAGTTGATTACCAGTCTCATCATGGGGAATACTTACATCCAGCTGCCCAGCCACTCAACCAGGCCCAGCCAAGTTGACACACAAACTGAACTATCACAGCCAGATTATCCCATAGCTTCCTGTACTCGTTGGTACAACACCTTGTTTGCCTTGGGAGATGATTATCTCAAATGAGATGTATACCTATAATTTGTGTCTTTATCAGAGATTATATAAACAATAAGAATATATTTTAATTGGATTCACTAAAAGATGATTATCATCATATTTCTAAAAACTCACATCTGTATCATATGGGATATGTGTATTAAAATTGCTGAAATAATGCCACTTTCCATACAGGGCTAGTTAATCTCAATACATTTCTACAAATGCATAAATAGGTATTTTACACTTCTTTTGCTAAACAGACAAGTGCCAGCATTCTATTTAGAACAGTATTAGCATAATTAAGTGAGACTTAAATTACACAGTAATCAGCTTGTAATATAAACACTTCAAAAGCCAAACACAAGTACATGAATTACAAGTAGAAGGCTAGAACAGGAAATATCACTAGAAGAACATATTCCTTGATAACATTATTATTGATATAAAAATAATTATCTACAAGCGTATACTTATAAAGCATATGCTTTGTCTTTTCACACTTAGCTGATTTAAAGAAAGCAAGTTACACTGCTCAAAGTGGGAAAAGTGGGAAAACAGAAATGCAGCCTTCTTCACAAATCTTATCCTCTTAAAATTTAAAAATGTAAGAAGAAAACCTTAAACTTCAATTATTAAAAAAAAAAAAAAGAAAAATACCAATACCACATTTTCCCAAATGAGGTTTAGAGCCCTTTGTCCATCTCTTTGTACTGTGGGTGATCCTGCACACTAAGAAGCTCTAGCAACATTTTAATTTTGACAAAAATCCAGTTTATATTAAAATGCCCAAACAGATGGAGTCATGAAAAGTGCAAAAAAGTTTCTAAAACCAGCTGAAATTTACAGCTGTCATAATTTCATTCTCTTATGTGATCTCATTATCTAAATAATTATTTTCTAAGAGCAACTAACAAAGTGTACTACTTTTAAAATGCACTCAAAGAACTCAGTTCCTTACATTTGTGCAAAGGATCAATTGAAAAAAAAAAAAATCATAGGTTCTAAAAGCCAGTCAGGAGCTTATGGTTCATCTAATCCCAAACCATTGTACAAAATGAAGTCTAGAAAGGGAAAATAACTTTCATAAGGACACTTGATTAGATGCTGATATAAACAGAATCATCTTTAGCTTCCTCAAAGCACGGTTTTCCCACACAATATTTTCTGAGTAAATACTGATATCCCAATTCTTGATACTCTGTGTACAGATATGTAATATAAAATATCTGGTAGACATACACCAATTTAACATGGGTAATTTAACAGATATATTAATATACACACCAAACCCAAATAACTAAACTCACTGCCATCAAGTCGATACCAACTCATAGTACCCCTGCTGGGTTTCCCAGGCGGTAAATCTTTACAGAAGTAGATTGCCCCATCTTCCTTTCGTGGAGCAGCTGGTGAGTTTGAACCGTCAACCTTCTGGTTAGCAGTCAAATGCCTTAGGCACTGTGCCACCAGGGCTCCTAATATACACAATTAAAAAAATTCAGTAAATACCTTAAAAAGGATTACTTATTTATAAAATAAGCATCTGGATAAAATGTATATATAAAACATGAAATTGTAACTTATTTCATAAAGCTTTGTATCTTATGATCCTGGTTCTCAAAGTATGGCCGGCAGACCCCTAGAGGTTCCTGAGACCCTTTTAGGGGATCCCTTAAGGGTTAAAACTACCTTCGTGATAATACTAAAATGGTGTTTGCCTTTTTACTGTGTTAATATTTCCACTGATAGTGCAAAAGCAGTGGTGAGTAAAACTAGTGACACCTTAGCACAAATTGAGACAGTGGGACTAAACTATACTAGTAGTTACTATATTCTTTAGCATCATGCCCGTTTTTAAAAAAATCCAGTTTCACTTAAGACTTCTTTAATGAAGCTGGAAAAATTATTAATTTTACTAAATATCTACCCTTGAGTGAGTATCTTTTTAATATTCTGTATGACAGAATGAAAAATACTCAAAATACTGGGCTGCCTGTTAACGTGTAATCCAAACCAAACCAAACCAAACCAAACTCACTGCCATCAAGTTGATTCCGACTCAGAACGACCCCCTTTGGGTTTCTGAGGCAGTAAATCTTTACAGAAGTAGATTGCTCCACCTTCCTTTGAAAGAGTGGATGGTGGGTTTGAACTGCCAATCTTCTGGATAAAAGTCAAATGACTGAGGCACTGTGCCACCAGAGTTCTTTATTAAAGTGTGATAGTTGTGTTGAAAAGTACTTGTATTATATTGAGTTGTAAGCTAAACTAGTCACCTTTTCCAAGAAACACTACTTTATTGTAAAGAATTGACAAACAATGCTAATGCAGACTTGAAAATGTTTACCTTCCACAGTGAGCTTGCTAACCAAACCAAACACATTGCCACTGAGTTGATTCCAACTCACACGGACCTTATAAGGCAGCGGAGAAATGCTCCACAGAGTTTCCAAAGCTGTAAATCTTAACGGAAGCAGGCTGCCACATCTTTCTTCTACAGAGGGGCTGGTGGGTTCGAACTCTGACCTGGTTAGCAGCCAAATGCCTTAATCATTATGCCACCAGAACTCCTTGTAATCTTGATAAACCAAATCAAAACAAACTCATTCTACTGAGTGGATTCTGACTCACAGCAACCCTTGTTGGGTTTCCAAGACTGTAAATCTTGAAGTAGACTGCCTCGTCTTTCTTCTGTGGAGCAGCTGGTAGGTTCAAACCACTGGCGTTTTGCTTAGCAACCAAATGCCTTAACCACACCACCAGAGCTCTGACTTAAGACTTCTGTGATGAGGCAAGTACTGATATTAACAACTTTGATTTTTTGATGTTGTATAATGAAATATTTCCCAATGCATGATATTACAAAATTGGGCAAAGGTAAAAAGATCCATTTGAAGTACAAGACAAATCAATGGATTTTAATGGAACAGTATAAAAAGTCCATTGATGTATTTTCTGATTCCACACTGCAACTAACCCAGGAAAATATTGCTTGCCAAATTTTGGTGCATTATCAAAGGATATCCATAATTATCTCAAAAGATATTATTCTCTTTTCCTACTTTAAGCTTTTCTGAGCCTGACTTTTCTTCCATATGATATCAACCAAAACAACATGCAGCAAAAGACTGAATGCAGAAGCAGATATGAGAATCCTGCTGCTTTCTATTAGTTAGGCATGAAAGAGATTTGTAAAAAAATGTAAAACATTGCTATTCTTCTCTGTAAATGTTTTTTGTTTTGGAAAATACAGCTCCCCCCCCCCATAAAATATGTAATTTATGTTAGCATGCAATGGACTTACAATTATTAAATTATAATTATTAAATTTTAAGTTTTAATTCCAACAGCAGTAAAGTATCAATAGCTACAAGCCATATAAATATATATGGGGGTATGTGGTAGGTATGTTTGTGTGTCAACTTGGCTGGGCCTGGTTGAATGGCTGGGCAGCTGGTGGTAGTTATTCCCCATGATGAGACCGGCAATCAGCTCCATGGTGGGATCTACCACAAGCAGCTGAGTAGCTGTCTTTGGGATGTGGTCTGCTTCCTGTATATAAGGAGAAGCCTTGGGAATGGTCTCTAGCCTATAGCATGCTTGAACCCTGCATGCAGCCATATCATTGCTCAGCAGCCTGCTGTGCTCTGCTGATCTTGGGACTTATGATGGACTAAAATTAATGGCCTGCCGTGTGGTCTGGTAACATCGGGACTGTGCCTTTTTACTTGTCAACCTTGGGGCTTCTCAGCCTCAGCAGCCAGCTGTCTGAGTGAAGAAATGCCTCTAGCTCCAGTGGGAGAGCCTGGCACTTTGAACTTGGACTTAAAGCCTTCAAATTGTAAGAATAAACTCCTGTTTGTTAAGGCCATCCCATTTGTGGTATATTCTTGTCAGAGTGACACTAGGTAACCAGAACAGAGTCTGGTACTGAGAGTGAGGTGTTGCTCTGACAAATACCTAAAATGTAGAAACAGGAGTGGAGTGTGTCAGACCCGAGACCCTAGCAGAGAGACCCCGGTATACGGCATGAGAGACGACAGGAACAGCCAAGAGACCAGCATGAGAGATGGCAGTAGCACAGCCCAGAGACTGGCATTAAACAGCAACAGGCTTACCAGCCGACAGAGGAGAAAGCCGGGTACCATTGAGTAGGTGGCTTCCTGGTGGAGTGGGTTGCCTTCGGGTGTTAACTGGTAAAAGAGACTGGCATGAAATGGAGTAGCAGGTTGGCCTGCCCACGGAGCAAGAAACCTGAGTGCTTTTTGGGGCAGGAAGATTTCCTGCAGAGTGGGTTGCCCTTGGCATTAATTGGCAGAAGCAGAGAGACCAAGGAAACGGAAGCAGAGCTGCCTCAGCCTGAAAGGGTAGGGACCATGGTCTTTGGGGGTGGAACCACCACAGCCCCCTAGGTTTCAAAGAGCCAGGCCTTCTGGAGCATGGGGCTGTTCGTTCATGTGAGCCAGTGGGATGGAGCCATAGCTGCTGCCCAAGAGTGAGAGGGTGGGGCTGCCATGCCCAAGAGGGAAAGAAATGGGAACCGCCAGGCCAAGGGGGTGTGGTTGCCACTTAGGAACTAGGGGACTAGAGCCACCCAATGAGAGATCTGTACAAATGCCAAGTTGACAAGGAGTGGAATTGTGGTGGTTACATTGTATGTCAATTTGGTTGGGCCTGGTTGAGTGGCTGGGCAGCTGGTGGTAGTTATTCCCCATGATGAGACTGGCAATCAACTCCATGGTGGGATCTATCATAAGCAGCTGAACAGCTGCTCTGGGTCTGTGGTCTGCTTCCTGTATATAAGAAGCAGCTTTAGGAAAGGCCTCTAGTATATGGCATGCTTGGACCCTGCATGTAGTTGTGTCATTATTCAGCAGCCTGCCATGCACTGTCGACCCTGGGACTTACTTACAATGGACTTGAATGAATGGCCTGCCATGCGGTTTGGTAACATCAGGACTGTGCCATTTTATTTGTTGACCTTGGGCTTGCCAGTAGCTACCTGAGTGAAGAAAAGCCTCTAGCTTCAGTGGTCTGGGAACAAGAGGCAGAGCTGCAACCCAAGGTCAAGGGGCTTTCACCCAACCCCTAGAGCCTGGCACTTTGAACCTGGACTTAAAGCCTCCAAATTGTAAGAGAATAAACTCCTGTTTGTTAAGGCCATCCCATTTGTGGTATATTCCTGTCAGAGTGGCACTAGGTAACCAGAACAGGGTACTTGATTTTTTAAGAGGTTTACACATTACAGGGTCCTAAGACCAAAATTCAAGAACCTCTTGTCCTATGGTATAGACTGGAATAGCTATTTCTATTTCAACTAAAAAGAAGAAGAAAACTAAAAATACTTAATATCTTATATAAGGTCAGAAGTGTAATGTTAGCTCACAGCCCTTATCTTTAATAGAATGCTTACTTAGCTCAGGGAGCCATGCCGTTTCCTAACTTGTTTTCTAAACACTCTAGTGCTCACAGGCATCACAGAGTGGTAGGAAGCTCCCAAAATGCAGGTCGCAAAACTGATATCAAACAGAATTATCACTTTATTTCTATTAACTTTAAGCACCATTATAATTACTTTTACATATATTTACTGGGGGAGAAAAACACATCTACACAAAACCTCTGAAGTTCTCAAATAACGTCACATATTTAGTAATTGAAATAACTACTAATACTTGAAAATCTGTTTGGAAAAGTCAGCATTCTGTTAAAAAAAAGACAACTCACAATGTATTTCATTCAATTATTTAAAAGAATCCTAGAATTTGTTACAATGATTTAAACCACAGCAATTTTGAAAATGTGCCTTATTACTAAAAAGAACAAAAATCAAGGGCTCTTGAAGAAATGCTAACTGCAAGGTTAAACCTGAAATATCTCATGCCTAAAATATCTCATGCCAGTCACCAACGAGTTGATACTGACTCATGGCAGCCATGTTTGTGTCAGAGCAGAACTGTGCTTCATAAGGTTTTCAATGTCTGACTTCTTGGATGTAGATTACAAAACCTTTCTCCTGAGGCATCTCTGGTGTACCTGAACCTCCAACCTTCCAGTTAGCAGCTGAGTGCACATGTTAAAAGGACAAAGGCTAGCTTGAAAGGGCTCCCACTGGCCCAATCTGTGACAATCAGACTATCAAAATAAAGAAAGATAATAACGGATCACAACCCTCTAAATAAAAGTCCAGAAGTCCACACTGATTAACAGCAACAACAACAAAAAAAAAAAAAAAGAAAGAGAGGGAGGGAAGGTGGGCTCTTACAGTAAACTAGTAAGATACATCAGTGGAGTTAGGGGAGGGGAGTCATCATTTTGCTACTACAGATCAGTAAAGATGGTTCAAGCAAGACGTACTAAGATATTCAGGTGGCCAACAAACACATGAAGCCGTTCAAGAGATGCAAATCAAAACAATGAGACACCATTTCACCCCAACACTAATAGCAAAGTTCAACATGGCAGAAAATTAAGAAATGGTGGTGAGGATGTGGAGAGATTGGGACTCTCATACACTGCTGGTGGGCCTGTAAAATGATACAACCACTGTGGAAAGCAGTATGGTAATTCCTTAAAAAGCTGGAATTAGAAATATCATTTGATACAGCAATCCCATTACTAGGTACATATGGGGCAATCTACTTCCATACTGATACTGCCTCGGAAACCCAAGGAGGGGTCGCTATGAGTTGGGTCCAACTCGACTGCACATAACAACAACAACAACAACATCCTAAAGATATGAAAGCCAGGACAAGAATGGATATATGCATACCCATGTTTATTGCAGCACTATTCACAATAGCACTGAGATGGAAACAATTAAGTGGCCATCAACAGAAGAATGATTGTATTCTATTGTGTATGTACCAATGTATGGTACATTTACACAATGGAATACTATGCAACACAAGAATAATATAGAATCTGTAAAACACCGCATAACATAGATGAACTTGGAGGACTTATACTGAGTGAAATAAATCAATCACAGAAGGACAAATACCATATTAGTTCACTATTGTAAAAAGTCAAGGAAAGGTTTATATATGGAAGGAAGCTTTCATTGTTGGTTACCAGGGATGAGATGGGAGGGGAAGAAACACTGCTAGACAAGTATTGATTTGGGTGAAGGGAAGGGCAATATAGCAAAAGTGAGTGATCAACACGGTGGCACTGAAAAAGAGGAAGACATATCAAGAGGTACATGGGAGGTACAGACAACAAAATGAACCCTTCTGCACATACAGTACTGCATTGTTAGTGATGGCAAACATTGATATACAGGTGGACAGGTTAGTAGAGAGGCTGAATGATCAGGTATGTCTAGGCAGGGGGAAGTGTGCCCATGACCATGTATAGGGTTAGCAGACAATGTTTCTGAATGTGTATTTGAATGTGCTGTAAGAATGTCCAAGTGTATAGTAAAGTTGACAAGGGACAGATTGTAGTGGTTTCTTGGCCACAGCCAGCTACTCTGAGGAAGTGAGTACTTGCACCTATGGGCTTGAGACCATGGTCACAGGGGACATCAAGCTCAAGTGGTATACTATACTATACAAACCTACCATTCTACATCCTACTTTGGTGACTAGTGGCTGAAGTCTTAAAAGCTTGCAAACAGCCATCTAAGTAAAACAACGGGTCTCTCATCATCCAGAGCAAAGAGAAGAATGAAGAAAACCAAAAATGCATGGAAACAATTAGTCCAAGGCTCTAGCAGGCCATGAGATCCCCAGCCTATATGACTATGAGAGCAGAAGAACTAGATGGTGCTCGGCTACCACTGTCAACGACTCGGGAGGGGGATCAGTGCAGGAAATCCTGGATAGAGTGGGAGAATGATGTGGAATAAAACTCAAAATCATTTAAAAAAAAAAAAA
>NW_006921844.1:4648908-4655525 GCF_000298275.1 Orycteropus afer afer | reverse complement strand
AAAAAAAAAAAGTACTACTAACATGTTAAATTGGGCACAGGGTGGGGGGAGCATTTTGATGAGGACAGGTCTTAGTGTGTCTTCTCATAAGTTATTTGTAAGTTGCAATGAGGAGAAGACAGAACTAATATAGTGGAGGAACTAGGTAACACCTTGACTAAAATAAACAAAATCAAACCTGTTGCCATCTAGTAGATTCCCAATCAAAGCAACCCTATAGGACAGAGCATACCTGCCCCGTAGGATTTCCAAGCCTATAATCTCTACAAAAGCACACTGCCACATGTTTCTTTCTGCTGCGGAGTGGCTAGTGGGTTTAAACTAACCTTTCTGTTAGCAACCAAGCACTTAACCACTGTACCACTAGGACTTAACACCTTGACTAGATAATCAAAATTAACATCACGAATGAGGAAACATACAGACATTGTGTTCCTACTGAAAAGGACATAGCATCACTTAATGTAGTATTTCAGCCTGGAATACAAACCTGCAGAAACATCAAATAAACCTAAATTTAGGAACATTCTATAAAATTACTGGCATGCAGTCCTCAAAAATGCCAATGTTAGGAAAGACAAAGAAAAGTTAAGGAATTGTTCATTAAAAGAAACTAAAGAGTCATGACAATTAAATGCAACACACGATTCTGTGCAGATTTCTCTACTGAAAAGGGACAACTGACAAAACTGGAATATGGACTACAGATGAAATTAAAGTACTACTGCAATGTTAAATTTCCTGAATTTTATTACTGTCACTATGTAAGGGAATCCTCCTTCTTAGGAAATGCACACTGAAGTGTTAAGAGGTAGATGAGTGTAACCTACTTAACAAATAGATCAGAAAAGTGTAAGTGTGTAATAGAGAAACAAAGATGGAGAGGACGAGGGAAGGTAGAATGATAAATACAGCATAACCTTAAGTACTGGTGAATCTGGAGAAAGGGTATACAGCAGTGTTCTTAACTATTCTTAAACTTCTATTTCAAATTAAAGTCTTAAAAAATCTGCCTCATTGCACATTGTGAATGTACTAAATGCCACTGAACTGTATACTTGAAAATGGTTCATTTTGTATTATATGAATTTTACCCTAATAAATTTTTTTTGCTTTACTTTGTCTCAATAAGTAACACAAACAGTTTGGAATAAAATCAAACTTCAAGCAAAGGATGGTTGGTTTACTTCCATTTCATATTGAGCTGTCATTTTTTGATTCTACAATTTGGAGAACATTTATTTCAGGCTCACTTAGGCAGTAACTTAGCTCTTTCAAGTGCAATCATTCTCCCATTAAAGCATCAAAGTGTTAAGATGTAGAGTGAGCATTAATCTTTTAGATACAGAGCACCTATATGCTAATGTAAAGAAAAGTTTACCAGAGTTAAAATGTTTGAAATTTACGTTTAATAATATTTAAGCTTAAGTAAATATTTTTGTTTGTTAGAGTAAAAGAAACACCCAGTATCTTGTGGTTAGTTATGCAAATCTTACTCTTTTGGGGAGGTCCCCCCAATCCCTCCCAATCCACGTCAAGTAGTGTTAGTATTTATACAGGTAAAAACCCATAAGTCATTCTATACAACCAATAACTGGGACACGACCACCACCATAAAACTTAAGATTTGCAAAGCCCTTGCAATTGTTCTAGTTAAAAGTTTTCACATCACATAGCAACTTACTAGGAGCTCTGGTGGCATAGTGCCCAAGGCATTTGACTGCTAACCAGAAGACTGGCAGTTCAAACTCACTAGCCACTCCTCAGAAGGAAGACTGGGCAATCTACTTTGGTAGAGATACCACCTTGGAAACCCAAGGAGGGGTCGCTATGAGTATCTAATAACAAAAGTTAATAAAAGCAAAATGTTTTATTCAGATACAATAGTAATACAGTATTTATGGTTCTATATAACTAGGATATCCATCTCCACTTGCCTGAGAAACTTTTCACTGAATATTTAGCATAAAATACTTGAAAGTTGCTTTGCAACACCAGACATTACAAATTCAACTGCTTATCCTGTGGTACATATTATCACTTCAAATACAAGTTTCTCAAATGCAACAATAATAAATTTTAATAGCCTGAGTTCCCAAGATCCATACTTTTTAGAGTATAGGAAAATTATTCCTATTCAATAACCAAACACACTTCTACTCTACTCAAAGCAGCTTCAGACACATTATTTTATATGTGCATAAAGTCTAAATGAAACGTTCTTTCCTATAGCTGACAGTTAGGAAGGCCACCTGCTCAGGTTATTTGTTTTTTAGTAAATTCATGTTTTAAAAGACAAGCCAAAAAACAAACAAACAAACAAAAAAACCCACCAAACTCACTGCCATTGAGTCGCTTCCTACTCATAGTGACCCCCATTGGGTTTCCAAAGTGGTAAATCTTCATGGAAGTAGATTGCCCCATCTTCCTTCCATGGAGTGGCTGTTGAGTTTGAACAGCCAACTTTCTGGTTAGCAGTCAAATGCTTTAGGCACTATGCCACCAGAGCTCCCTAAAAAGGACAAGACAGTGTGATATTTTTCTTGCCAAGTGGTATCATATGTTAAAGTGGCTTCACCAAATCAAAAATCTAAGATACTGAAAAATAAGTACAGTGTAAGTTTTATTTGCATTATAGATTTCAATTACAGATTTTAGACATGATAGAATAGCCACTAAAATAATTTTAATAGTAAAAATGTTACTGTTAAAGAGGTTTAAAAGTTTATAAAAATATATTTGCCTACTTTTTTTTTATTCCTTTTAATTAGAATTAAGCTAAGAATTGCAGTCTGTTCCTTTATAACTTGTGAGTTACAATTCTTAAAGATGTCTCACAATGACCAAACTTGAGAAGAAATAAAATTAGAGAACAAGAATTTGAGAACACAATGGTCAATGTTTCCACATATACTGCTCACTCAATCCTCTTAACAGTTCTGGAAGGCAGACTTTATGCCCATTTTGTACAGTAGGAAGCAGATGAAGTCTCTGACTTCTGGGGTTTCTCTTCCAATTACCCTGCCCCGGCCAATTTAAAAATGTAATTGAAATCCAAAGAAATCTGATCCACTTTGACATATTCACACCAGTTATATTTTTAAATAGGTGGCACCCAAGACAGTCAATTAATATTATTATATACATTATCTTATTCCTTTATGAGAAATATCTAAAATAAAGTATTGCTATTTGTTAACTTAAAAAAAAAAGCATAAAATCCTTCAAAGAGAAAAATAAAATGAGACAACCTATGCTGGGACCCTATGAAATTTTTATCTTTATAGGCATAAATGTTTGCTATTGTATAGTTTGATTATATAAATTAAAGATTTTTTTTTCACTTCTACTTGATTGAAAGGAGCTCTCAGATGCTCTGCCAAATACCAAACACTAGCAAAAAATACTGAAAGCAATTCTAAATAAAACATAAAAAATTCTATCAACAGAATGATAACGTAAGAAATCCTGCACCTCAATGTTGACGAGGTTTGTAAAACTTCTTTGTGAATTCAAATCCAGGCATACCTCATGTATAGTTAAAGCTGTGTGTCAACTTGGCTTGGCAGCTGGATGTTGTTATTCCCATGATGAGACTGGCTGTGGTGTAATCACATCCATGGTGGAATCTGCTGTAAGCAGCTAATCAGCAGAATGGGAATTCCTTTGGGGTGTGGCCTGCTTCCAGTATATAGGGAAAGGATCCTGCCATTTGGTTCGTGATTCATCATCTCCAGTTCCTAGACTTGAACCAGTAGCCTACCACGTTGTCTGCAGATCTTGGGACTGTTGCCTTCATAGCCTATGAGCCAACACTCTGCCATTTTACTTGCCAATCTTGGATTGGTCAGCCACAGCAGCCATCAGCTGAGCCAGTCAGGAGATGCCTCCAGCTTGCTCTGGTGGGCCTGGGGCCTGGATAGCAGAGCTGAAGCCCAATGTCGAGGGCCTTTCACCCTGTCCTGAGAGCTAGTTCTCTGAACTCAAGAGTTCTAGCCTAGGCTTCCCCTAGTGCCAGGCACTTTGAATTTGGACTTCCAGCCTCCTATACTAGAAGAAAATAAATCTGTCAGTTGAAGTAACCCACTTGCAGTATTTCTGTTGTAGGAGCACTAGAGAACCAAGGCACTACATTTCACTGGCTTTGCAGATACTGTGATTTTTATGAATTGAAGGTGTGTGGCAACCCTGAGTCAAGCAAGCCTTTTGGCTCCATTTGTCTAATAGCACATGGTCACTTTGTATCTCTATGTCACATTTTAATTCTCACAATATTTCAAACTTTCTCACAATGCTATTGCACACTTTTTTTAAAGACCAGGGTATATCTCTTTCCTGAGCTTTTGCCTAGCCTTAATTACTCTTTCTGCTCTCTGAATTCCTACAGTACTTACATTCTGTATCTCAAACTCAGATTATTATGCCATCTTGTCAGAAGGGATCAGTTCCTGGAAAAAGATATCATGCTAGGTAGAGAGTCAGCAAAAAGGGGAAGACTCAACAAGGTGAAATGACACAGTGGCTTCACTGATGGGCTCAAGTATGACAACGATTGTGAAGATGGTGTAGGAAAGAGCAGTGTTTTGTTCTGTTGCACACAAGGTCGCTTTGAGTTGAAACCAACTGGATAACACCTAACAATAGCAACTACACACTTAATAGACTACAATATAGTGTAAATATAACTTTTATATGCACTGGGATATCAAAAAATTGTGTGACTCACTTTATTGAGATATTCACTTTATTGTGGTGGTCTGAAACCAAACCTGCGATATCTCTAAGGTGTGCCTATACTTAATATTATAAGTCAGTTCTACTTTTTGTTTCTCAACTATGATTAAATTTAGATGTTATAAAATCACAAAATCTAGAAACTCTTTTTCTGACATGAAAGAAACTGTTTTCAGAACCTCACTACTGAAGATACAATTTTGAAAATCTTTAGAATTCATTTTCCCTCAAGCTCTCAAAACAACAAAAATAACAAAACAAAACCCTTACATTTCAAATTATTTAATTTGAACTATTTGACTAGAGAAGGGGAGAGCCCCTTTTCTTTTGCATCAGAATAACTTCTTGTCAGGGAGCCTACATGATTTGACCTGCATTTCAGACTTTCCACAGCATGCTTGATACTTACTCGGACTCACCCTTTTCTCAGGAAATACACATTTTTTAAAGAACAGGATTTAGGTCCTTCCTGAAACTTTTGCCCAGTCTTACTTGTTCTTTCTATTCTCTGAATTTCTACAGTGTTTACATTCTATACCCTAAACATGGTATCAGGCTGTATCTTATACCATGCTTTATTTCTCTCTCAGGTGCTTCTTATTAAATGAACCATAAGATGCCCACTGGAACCACAAGGTCTGTCTCACATCTTGCAGTACTCCACTGGGTTCATGGTAGCATTCACTGATGGACTCACAGAAGGACTCTTACAAGGTAATGGCCAACATTAATAAGGATATTAGTAATGTATTTTCAACTACTGTAGAACATTTAAATGTTTACAACTTATGCCAAAAATACAGCACTTGGGTCAGTACATGATGGAATAAGAAACAATTCCTAAATGATCCATTTTTCCCTTAAGAAAAATAGGAAAAAATGTGCATAAATAACAGGTTAACGTGATCTAGCACTATAGGATCAAAGGATTATGTGAAGTTTATTTTGTGCAATTTGTTTGGAGAGAATAAGTGACTCTGAATTTGATGTTGTTAGCTGCCAGTGAGTAGACTCCAACTCATGGTGACCTCATATATGAAGAGTAGATCTGCTGCACAGGGTTTTCAAGGCTGTGACCCTTTGGAAACAGACTGCCAGGCCTGTCTTCCAAGGGGACTAAGTGAGTTCAAACTGCCATCTTTTCAGCTAACAGTCGAGAAGTTAACCGTTAAGCCACCAATGATCCCTATGAATTTGATATATAGGTAGTCCCCAACTTACAATGTATTCAACTACACTTATGACCATACTTTTTTGGGGGGTACATCTTATCATGTGTAATACACACTACATACAATATTGCAGTGCATAATTTGCTGATTTCATCATTCTCAGATACTCATTCACTGATGTTCAATGTTATGATTTATCGAGCAAAACACTGTCGTACAGCAGGCTATGACCAGGTCTATAATGAGGTCAGTGTCAGGAGTTGTAACAGAAATTTGGGTAATGTTCAACTTTAACAACATAAGACAACTGAACTGGGCGTGCACCTGACAGTCATTATGACTCCAATTTGTGTTACAACACTGACACTGATATATTAAGACTGGGTTTATAAAGATACTGATAATAAAAAGCAATAATAAAAACAAAAACAAAAGAAAGGAGGTATTCAACTTAGGTTAGACTGACTGAAGATGGAGTCGCTGGAAGGAAACCTTGCCCTAAATTGGGGGCTACCTGTATATACATTATTTTAATATAACCAGCTCGTAAATATCACATTTTTTAGAGTTAATTACAGCAGGCACTTTCTTAACAATAGCTAAGATTTTCTTTTTCACCTATGAAAACATGTTGCTTTCCTGTCAAGGAGGGGCACCCAGTTTACAGACAGTATTCAACGTAGTGCAAAAGACTGGAAATACTATGTTAGA
>NW_006921844.1:4622158-4648808 GCF_000298275.1 Orycteropus afer afer | reverse complement strand
ATATATATATATATATATATACACACACATACATGTGAAAAATAGATCTGACATACTGGGAGAAAAGAGTAATAAGCATTCTCACTGAATTTAGTTTAGAAACTTTAAGTATTGTAAACTTTTTAAAAGAAATTTTAACTTGCTAAGTTACACACTAGAAATTCATCCTTAGGATAGTAAAATGTTGTAAGACAATGAACAAAACATTGTTTAAGATTGTTGTTGTTGTTATGTGCTGTCAAGTTAGACCCGACTCACAGCGACCCCTCCTTGGGTTTCCAAGGCAGTATCACTACGGAAGTAGATTGCCCCATCTTCCTTCCGTGTTTAAGATTAGCCAAAAAAAAAAAAAGAACCTATTAAATATCACATATAGTCTTGAAAACAGATTACCTAGAACTAAATGTAGTCTCTCATTTTCTAGATGTTACTTTGGGCAAGTTCTTGACTTCTCATGCCCAGTGTTTTCATCAGTAAATGGAGAGTATTTATAGTGTTCTCATCAACTATTCTTGACATATGTTAAATGCACAATAACATTAGCTTTTATTATTAGAACTATCTAGACATGAAGGATTTCCTCTGTAATAAATATCAACTTATGAAATGTATTCATCCAAAAACATTTATTGAACATTTACTATGTACCATACCCCTGTTCTAGAAGCTAGTAATAAATACATCAGTAAGCCAAGCAAAGTCCCTTTCCTCAAAGAGATTACTACCTTCCAGGCAGCAGATAAATACATGCAAATACATAAAGGAAATCAATCAGGCATGCAGATAGAGGGGAAAAAGAACAATGTGTAAGCATATATTCTATTTTGTATTGGAGGCCAGTTCAACAGGAAATACAGTAAGAGCACAAGGGAGAGTGCTAGGAGATGAGGTCAGAGGGGGGCAGCATAAAGCAAGATCATGTAGAGGCTTGTAAGCAGTGAATAAGAAGCTACCGGATGCTTTTGAGCAAAAGTGAGTTAATATTTTAAAATAACCACTCTTTGCTGCTCAGTTGAGGGTAGAATATAGGGTTAAAATTTTTGTCGTCATGAGAAATGAGTCACATTTCCAGAGTCCATTCAGTACCGAACTTATAACTACAAGCCAAACATATCAAACTCAGTGAATTATTTAACCAGGTGGTTTAACTGCAAATAAAAATAATTTCATCCTAGTGGCTAAGACACTTGCCTGCTAACCAGACGGCTGGTGGTTCAAACCCACCAGCCACTCCTCGGAAGGAAGGTTGGGCAATCCTACTTCCGTAGTGATACTGCCTCGGAAACCCAAGGAGGGGTCGCTATGAGTCGGGGCCGACTCGACGGCACATAACAACAACAACAACAACAACACAACCTTAAGTCACTTTTTAAAACTGCAAACTGAAGAATATGGGAAAACTTAGTGGGAAAAAAAATCTCAGTATGTTTATTTGCATTGTTTTGTAATGATTTGCTAAAAATGCACTCACTGAAACAAACAGCAGGAACAATAAGCTGATTTTTTAATACAAGGCTTTTTCCTACTATAAAAAAATAAGGCTATCTGGGTAAATCTTGAAACATTTTAAAAACATACATGCACATTTAGCCCATAATTGTGAGTTTTTATGAATTATAAAAAATGAATTTTATTCAAATCATGCAGAACTTAAGAACTTTTCTAAGAATCTGGAAGCTAAGCAAAATTCATATATGAAAAGAAGACATTCTAAAATAATTGGCTAACCAGACTTTTCTAACAGCTATAAACTGGATCCAGCATGGCAATATGTCATATTCTGTTACCTGTATTAATTTTCAGGCTAACCAGAATCTGGTAAGCCAAAAAGAGTTTCTTGCCAACTTAGGGGAATGGGTTGAATAAGTGGAAAGCCTTTTATGCACTAGGCCTTTCGTATACTGCTCACCTGTTGTCCGAGACCATAAATTTGGTATCAGACATTTCAGAGGATTTTTCTCCTTGATACTGTTCAGTTCATTGAAGAATAAACTGTCAACTTCAATTTACATTCACAAATAATCTTTTTACATTTTAGAAGAAATGTTTTACATTAGCAGTATCTTTAAAATCTTGAGAAAATACAAAACAAGCTGAACAAAGTATTACATGGATTGGCAGATGGAAATTGCAATATGTCTTTCCAAACACTTTATTCCGCAACATGTCTTTCTGTAATATGCTTTACGATATTAAAAAAAAAAGCATTTATGATTTGGTAAAAATAACACAAAGCACACATAACAGAGATATTTAAATGAGCTTTCTAAGATGTCTATTCAGCTGAAGTTGTAGGAGTAAAATAATGATGAAAATAATGATGCATGGATTATACCATTCTTCTATGCTTGTAAATAATTTAATCTAATCTTTTGCTTCTCTTAAACGCTACATTCTCTTGATTTTTCTAAATGTTATATTTATGCATAACAATAATGTTTTGAGAGTTTATCGTATGTCAGGTACTCTGCACGTGTTTTACACGGATTTAATCCTTACAATAACCCTATAATATAGTATCTCAATTTTTCAGATAGAAAAATTTAGAGATACTGCTCTAATGCTCAAGACCACTCAGTTTCTCAGTAGTGAACTAGAATTCATATCCAGTTCTGAGCTCTGAAGCACTGAGTGCTTCCCAGATACATTCAATACCACCTGGAGGTGCCTTATCTATCAGGAGGAGTGCACTTAGCTAGCAAATTACTAAAAAAAAAAAAAAAAACCACATCTATGGCCAAACATAATTAGGCTAAACAAGGAAAGCTCCTATGAAGTGACACCTTTAAAAAACACAAAGAATAAACAGTTAAATACATTGTCTCAGAAGGTAAATTAGGTAACTGAAACTGAAAGGATTTAGTTCTCTGTACACGAGAACCATTAGAAGTATTAAAAATGCACTTTAAATCTATGGAGTCTTACTCCCAAAAAATGAATTTGAATTTGCTCGAGTGACTAGATTTAAGTACCAATCTATAGGAACTACAGAGAGAAACATTTAAATAAAACCATGGGGATGCAATTAGCAAAATCTAGACCGAGGGAAATGCTATAGGAAAAATGAGCTAGTTCCTTCAATAAATAAACTGCAAGGGGGATATAAAGAAAACAAGATGGTAAACCTACAGATTAAGAGAATTAAGAAATATATGCACCAATCAGTAAAAATGAATTATGAGGCAATTTAAAAATGTGACTATCTGATGATATTAAGGAATCCCCCCCCAAGGTTTGATAATGGTATCCTGGTTATGGTAAGAAAAATGATGATTCTTTACCTTACAAAATATTGATATGTTTACAGACGAAATAAGGTGCCTGGGTTTTGCATAGGCCACTTTGAAAAACATAGTTCATAAAGGTACTGTCCTACATCCCACTCTGTTGAGCAGTGTCTGTGGTCTTAAAAGCTTGCAAGTGGCCATCTAAGAAGCAACTATGGGTCTCTTCCCACCAGGAGCACAGAACAAAGAAAAATGAAAACTCAAGGAAGCATTTAGTCCAGAGGACTAATGGTCCACATGAACCACAGCCTCCTCTAATCTGAGATCAGAAGAACTAGATGGTGCCCGGCTACCGCTACCAACCACTTTGACCAAACCACAATAGAAAGTTCCATTAGAATAGGTAAAAAAAATGTAGAACAAAATTCCAAGCCAAAATAAAAACAGCAGACTTACTGGTCAAAAAGAGATTAGAGGAACCCCCAAGACAACCTTCTAACTTGAAACGGAAGACACTCCCAGAGGCCACCTTCCAGCCAAATAATAGACGGGACTATAAAACAAACAACATTGTGAAGATGTGCTCCTCAGTACAATCAACCATACGAGACCAAAAGGCACATGCCCAAAACCACAGATGAGAAAACAGGGAAGGATAAGGAAATTGGACAAATGGAAATGGGGAACCCAGGGAGGAAATAGGGAGAGTGCTGACACATTGCAGGGACTGCAACCAATGTTAAGGATGCATCCAATCTCTGGATGAATTACTGACTGGGAAAACTAATTTGCTATGTAAACCGTCACCTAAAGCACAATAAAATGTTAAAAAAAAAAAAAAAACAATTTGTAGTAGTAGTAGTGGGTATAGAGTATAGATGAAAAAAGAGTGATCGTAGGTTAATAATTATTGAAGCTGGGTCATGTATACACACAAGTATAAAAAACCTAAACCCACTGCCATTGAGTTGATTCCGACTCACAGCGACTCTGAAGGGTTTCCAAGGATAAATCTTTATGGAAGCAGCTTGCCTCGTCTCTCTTTGGCAGAGTAGGTGGCGGGCTGAACCTCTGACCTTTTGGTTAGCAGCCTAATGCCTTAACCACAGTGCCACTTTTGGACACCCTTGAAATTTGGCATAATAAAAGCTAAAAAATAAAATTCCAGGTAGCTACTAGATGTAAGTATGAAAGGTAAAACAATATAGCTTCTAGAAGATTTAAAAAGTTATTTAGACTGCCTATTCTCTTTTTTCTTTGGTGGCCTAGTGCCTAAGGCATTTGACTGCTAACCAGAAGGCTGGCGGTTCAAACCCACCAGCCACTCCTCAGAAGACTGGGCAATCTACTTCTATAGGGACACTGCCTTGGAAACCTAAGGAGGGGTCACTATGAGTTGAACTGACTCAACAGTAGTGAGTTTGGGTTTTTTTTATACTCTTTTTCCTTAATGGAAGTACTAAACATTGGAAATAAATAGGAAAACAATAGAAGAGTATAGAAAAAGAGTTAGAAGATTCAATCTGACTCATAGCGACCCCTCCTTGGGTTTCTGAGGCAGTATCACTACAGAAGCAAATTGCCCAACCTTCCTTCCAAAGAGTGGCTAGTGGGTTTGAACTCCTAGCCTTCTGGTTAGCAGTCAAATGCCTTAACCACTACACCACCAGATCTCCTAGTATGGGTAAGTAGCACTTAAAATGAAAAAAAAAAAAGTCTAAGGACTTTTAGTGGACAAATCAGTAAACAGATGAAAAAAAACTACTTGTAAATTAACACGGAAGGGCACAGGAAAACTTAAGAGGCACTAAGTGCTTTTTAAAAGCACCTTAACAGTAGTGATAAGCAGACTGAACTACAGGAAATCACCCCTAAGAAATGCTGGCAGAAGATAAATTCATCTTTCCTTGGAATTAAATTCTTAATATCTACTTGTGTCCAGTTTCTTGAATAAAGGAAAATTCATTGTTTCAGCAATAACAATTACCTGTTGTTGTTATATGTCACTGAGTCAGACGCAACTCATAGTGACCCCTCTTTGGGTTTCCGAGGTGGTATCACTACGGTAGTGATACCAAGGCTGGTGGGTTTGAACCACCAGCCTTCTGGTTAACAGTCAAGTGCCTTAGGTACTACGCTACCAGAGCTCCTAACAATTACCTACAACTGGTTAAAAGAAAAGTTGATATAGAAGACTAGAAAGCTGACTTAATCATCTTTGTTTTCAAGTTCTAAGAAGCAAGTTGAACAAAGATTTACTGGTAAGATAGGGAAAGTAAGCGGAGAAAAACATCAGAGGACTGAAGAAAAACCAAAACCATTGATAAATTCAAGTGTGGCTTGATTACACATATAGTAGTGGCAAGTTTCTTAAAGTCAGGTATTGTCATTTTCAAATTCAGAAAATATAGCATTAAGCCAATTAATAATCAATATACTGAATCTGTTTAAATAACCGAGCTATTTAAAAGCAAAAGGTTCTTCTCCGGGGTCAGCTGAACTAGAAAAGAAGTTTCTATAGCTTTATTACATTAATCATTTAGGAACAAAAACAAGCAAATTTAACTTGGGGGAGGGAGGAACAAGCTATGCTTAAAAGAACAACTTAGCATGTACTATCTATAGCAGTGGCCATAAGACCTTGGCCAAAGCTGTATGAATCACCATTATACAAAGAATAAGGGCCACTGATGAAACTGTTTTACCATTAATATCACTCCCTGCAATGAAAGAGAAAGGATAACTGAATAATAAGTAGTTTTGGTCGGCTGTGTCATCAGCACTACATTCACAAATGTGGAGGAGAGAAAATTCAACAGAACTCAAGCAACTTTAGTTTACACAATTTACAGAATGACAAAACACAAAAGTACTACATGTTATTACAGCCTCAAATAGAGGAAAGGAGGTCACAGGATGACAGTGGTCAAGCTAGTCCTAACTGGTGAGTGTGATGCCACTTATCCTTTTCCACCAGTTGCCTCTTTCGACACTGGCTTACGAATGGAAGGAAACCGACACTCCAAGCTTCAGCTGGCCTATGGTTTCATATGTTTTCCCTTAGTTCCACAATGTTCTGCACAACAGGTCCATTTAACACCACCAAGAGGTACAATAATTGTGGAAAATTACTCCCCTGTCCCCAAAAAACTTTTAAAGGTCTCAAAACCAAAGTTTTAAATCATACTTAAGAACTGTAATCAACATCACAGAACAATTTATGTATGAATTGTTCAGTGGGAATCTAATTTGCTATGTAAACTTTGACCTGTTGTTGTTATGTGCCGTCGAGTTTGACCCAACTCATAGAGATGCCTCCTTGGGTTTCCAAGGTGGTATCACTATGGAAGTAGCTTGTCCAACTTTCCTTCCAAGGAGTGGGTGGTGGGTTTGAACGGCCAGCCTTCTGGTTAGCAGTCAAGTGCCTTAGGCACTACGCTACCAGAGCTCCTTCTAAAACACAATATTTTAAAAAAATAACTGTCACCATAATGGATCTAATAGTAGCTCCTCTAAGAAACACATTTAAAAAGAGTGTATTTTTCTTTCTGAAGTACAAGTGACTGGGTAGTACATATGCTAATAGTCCCAATTTTCCTGAGTCATGGATTGCACTTATTTATTGCACACAGAATTTAAATATAGCATTTATTGATTACCTCATCAATACATTTTTAAAAAATTTCTCTTTTTAGCTTAAATTGTCTCTGGAAGGTAATGACTTTGAAAATTTATCTGTGGGTTTGAAATATTAGTTCCATTTTTTCCCCCCTTTGGAAATTCACTTCCCCAAATAACCGCTGAGGTGGGAATAAGTCTTACTCCAGCCCAGTTCCTCTACTTTACAGGTAAGGAACCTAAAGTCAGGAGACTCATGTGATTCTGCTTCAAACCATACATAGCTGCCTGAGGCAGTGCAGAATTTGAACTGAGGTCTCCAAACAACCTAACCAGTGTCCTTTCTATCACAAACCCTCATTATATTAATCCACGCCCTCAGAACAGGCCTTAATCAATTCAGTGTCTCCTCATGTGCAAGTTCCCTCCTCTTCTTATCCCTTTGACAATCAGAGCTGCCATTCTATGGCTCTGCTTCACTTTCATCATGCTATTTGCAAATACACAATGTAGCTGTGCCACAAGTACAAGGTTCTGTCGAATGCTTACATTTTTCTTAGGAATAATTTCTTCTCCTCCTGCCAGTGAAAGATGAAAATTAAATCCTGAGTATTCATCAGTAATACAACCTCATGTTCTAATCTTACTATCACCCATGAAAGATTTTAAAAGTTCTAGATGGCAACATTTTTTCTTTTTAATTTTTATTGTGATTTGGGTGAAAGTTTACAGAGCAATTTCATTTTCCATACAGTAGTTCACAAATTATATCACATGACACTGACTGCAATTTCCCACAATGTAACAGCTTTCTTCCCACTTCCTCATAGTTACCTCTTCCCAGTGTCCTTTCCTGTCATGCACTCCTCCCCCTGCAACTCCCACCTCAGCGGTCTCCCAGGGCATACACTGCCCTTCTGTTCTCCCATGATTGATCTCTTCAAGGAGTGTATCTACTTAATGTAAATGTTCAGCCCATATGCCAGTCTTTTATTTGGCTGGGAGCCACAGGAGTGAAGGGCAGGTAGGGGCCACAGTCTCAGGGGTTTCACTAGACTCTATCAGACCAGCAAGCCTGGTCTTTTTTTTAATATAATTTTGAGTTTTGGGTGGCAACATTCTTATACATTCTTGAATAAGTTGGTGCAAGTCTCTATTTTAAACTGGGTAATAAACAGGAAGATAGAAATTATTTTTCAACAATAGCTCTTTCATTAAATGACTTGACAACTACTAGTGTGGCAAATTTAAACTAAAGTGCTTGAAAATAATAATGTAAAAAACACAAACAAATATGGAAGAACAACAAAAGAAGAAATACTGTCTTGATTTCTGTTTCCCCCCAAAAATATACAAACCCTTCAAATTTCTAGATATTATAAATTTAGGCCTTTAATGTAACAAGATGTTTCTTAGTGGGTTTTTTTTCTTCTTCTTCTTGCTGTTCTTTGGCTTTGCACAGAAGAAGCAGTTCTGCAGAAACTCCTTTTGGACTTTCAAAAACAACCAGTGAATCTGGATCTTGAAAAAGCCATTATTCTATCTTTGGTAAGCAAAAGCGAAGGGTAAATAAGTAGCAAAATAAGCCCAAAATTATTATTTGAGGCCTTACTGGTCAAATGAATAGTTAAGAAAGAAAAATTAGTAAAGCAAATCACTTTTCAAATATAGTCTCTCTCTCTCTTAGGGTAGTTTATCTAACTCTCAATGCCAGAATACCTGTTATGGTTTTCACAAATATATTGATCTAGACATATGCAATCTAAGCCCTTAGTCCTCAATCCAAAAAATAACATTCTAAGGTAGGTATTTATCATCATTTTCATCCTGTACCTGAGGAAACTGGGACACTGTGAGGTGAAATAATTTGCCCCAGGTTACCGAGCACAGACCTACTTTTCCAGGTTCTGAAACCTATAGGAACTATGGCCTTCTTGGTAGCACAGAAATTTTTAAAGTAAAGTCAAATTTCAAATTCTATCATATGCACTGTTTAAGCTACCGTGAATTATTTTGTTTTCTGGTGTCAAGAAATGCTCATTTGCAATCTGTACTTCCGGGAGCTCTGGTAGCATAGTGGCTAAGGCACTTGACTGCTAACCAGAAGGCTGGCGGTTCAAACCCACCAGCCACTCCTCGGAAGGAAGGTTGGGCAATCCTACTTCCGTAGTGATACTGCCTCGGAAACCCAAGGAGGGGTCGCTATGAGTCAGGGCTGACTCGATGGCACATAACAACACAACAACAACAACAACTTCCGGATTTTAAAGTTGGGCAGGTGGAACAAATTAACTGTTTTTCTCACCATCCTTACTGCATAATCAATCACTAAAGCCCAAAAGGAAGGGGACTAGCTACATTCACAAACTTTATTTCCTGCTGAGGTAGACATCTTAACTGTTTTATCTTATCTACTCAATCTAAGTGGTAAGATTTCTCTAGTGCACTAAGACCCTAATGTTATCATTTATGTCTTCAAGGAAATCAACCATGTTATTAGTCATTTTACCTGTTACTGAAGTTTTAAAAAAAATCAACAGGATATAAACCTGGGTTGTCTTCTTTGGGTAAGTGTCTTAATGACTCCTTAATTAAAACAAATGGAGTAAGTGGCCCACCAAAAGTGAAGTATAATGGGAAAACAAACAGAGGAAAAGAATCCTAAGAAGTTACATGGTGTTCTACTTTCACTACTGTTAGAAAAGCAAAGGATGAGTCTCCTCTTGTGTAACTTCAACCTGACCACAAAGGCCACTTGTTACATCTACCACCCACTGTAGCAATTCCAGGTTCATTACGAACGAAAAAAAAAAAAAAGCCCAGTAAGGTAAAGGGCATACCCCACCCAACCAGGCCTAAAATCTCCACACTGCACCCTGAGGAACAGAGGTCCAGTGAGAAGCTTCCCCAAACCCCAAGCCTTCCTCTCTGCTGCCCAGGAGGCAAAGCCCACATCCTAAGGCCATGAAAGTCCCTGGGCCAAGACAGTGACCCAGCTCCAAACAACCCCGCCAGCGATTGATGGGGAGCAAGAGCAAAGAGGTCAGGATAGGAGAGAAGGGGGCTAAGAGGATGTTTTGAAAAGAGGAAGGGTCCCATCCTGTCCTCGCCGATCCAGACGAGGCCGGGGTCGGGGAGGTAGCCGGCCTCCGCCATGATGGAGCTGCCCGAACCGGGGGGCGTGACGCGAGTGGCCCCGCACTCTGGGCCGGCTCCCCTCACCCTGTTTCTCCTCCCCTGCGTGGGCCTCGGCCAACTGCCCCGATACTCACGCTTTGTCCACCAGCTCCCGCACTTTCCACATGTTTAACATTGTGCCCCGCGCAGGCTGGACTATCGACTCCCTCTCTTGCTCCCCACGGCCCCTTGAGCACTTTCGGGCCGGGGCAGGTCCAGGCTGGGGTCGCCGCCGCCGCCGCCCGCCGCCTCAAACTCCCCTAGACTGAACCTTCTTTGGCCACAGCCGCGGCGCCGCCAGTGACACGTCGGGACGCGGTGGCAGAGGCACTGCGTGGAGCGGAAATGCCCGGCTTTCCGTCCGCTGGGCGCGGAGCACGTCGGCACTTGTAGTTTTTTCTGCCCACTGAGTGGGCCCGTTGCAGTTGGATGGTTTTCTCTTCTACGGATCTCCTTTCTTCACTCGTCACATCAGAGTTTGGGCAATCCCTTGTGAGAGATGTAGAGAGCAGTCCTCTGTGGAACACAGAGCCATGAGAAATCCTTGGGACGAAGGAAAAAGCACAATTTGCTAACGAGTTATCTTCTGTATATGCATTAACAAATATTTATTGGACATCTTTTCAAGCCTGCTTTGTTGCATCAGGCAACAAAGCAGAAGAAAAGCCTTGTCTTCCTGGAGCTTAGATTCTAGACAGGAAGACGGCAGCGAAAGAAGAAGAAAAGAAGTGTAAGTGCCATGAGGAAAAAGAAAATAACAAACAACTCCTGCTTACATTCTGGGGCACCTGCAACTATAACGGAAATCGCTAACAGAAGACTTATTATATCGTGTGCCAGGCACTCTGATAAGCTCTTTACACAGATGATCTCATTTAATCTGCACAGTTTACTTTGTGCCACACACAGACCTCTGCTTTTCCCAGATTAGTTTACTTACTCTCTTCGAAAAGATTTAAGGAAAATTTTAAAAGTTTGCACAAAGATGTGCAGTTTTTTAAAAGATAAAGGTGGGGATCAAACCCAGGTGGCTGAAGCAGGGGCTCAGCTTCCAACCTATGCGTGTCAACCAATATGTGATGAGCTAGTGTCAGGGTTAGACTTTCCACAGATACCTTGTGTTATAAGCAGGCAGCAGTGTCAGCTTTCCCAATAGAAAGGTGGATTTTCACGTTACAACACGATACGCCATCCAATGACTGTATCTCCCCAATGTTAGGAGGCATCCCTTGAAAGTTAGTAATCTTCTCACATCAGAGTTAGGACAATCCATTGTGAGAGATGTAGAGAGCAGTCCTCTGTGGAACGTAGAGCCAGTTTAGACAAAATGGCTGGCAAAACGGGTTCCATATCACAGCTCCTCTTAACAAATCCACCTGGGCACAGGAGACAGAGCAGTAGGCCTAATGCCAGCAGCTCTGAGGGAGGGCAAACAGAGAAAACCTCTCAGATATAGCTTCCCTTGGGCATTTTGGCAGAGGAAAATTCTAGTCAGCTGAGAGTGGGTGAGGTTCCTGGCTTCCAAAGAAAGGCAATGACTCCCTAAGTAGGTGAGTGGGTAGGATATGCCATGCTGCTTACCTGGAGGACAGCTGGAATTGAGGAGATGAGAAGAAATCTGGATTCCAGTCCTAATTTTGCCACTTAGCCACTGGACTTTGGTTTGGGGCAAGTTACTTAATGTATCTTGGTGACTAAATGTCCTCATTTTTGAAGCAAGAATAGCAATCTATGGGTGAGATGAGAAAATGGATTAGTTAGGACCCCAAACCCACTGCCACTGAGTTGATTCCAACTCATAGTGACCCTATAGGACAGAATAAAACAGCCCCATAGGGTTTCCAAGGCTGTAAATCTTTATGGAAGCAGACTGCCTCATCTTTCTCCTGTGAAGGGATGGGGGTTTTGAACCACCAGCCTCCTGGTTAGTAGCACAATGCTTTAACCACTGCACCATCAGAGCTCCCTTAGTGTAACACAGCAGTTCTCAAAATGTGGACCCAGAATTAGCAACATCAGCAAACTCTGGGACTTTGTTAGAAATGCAAATTCTTAGGGCCCTGCCCCAGACCTACTGAATTAGAAACTCTGGAGGTGGAGCACAGTAGTCTCTGTTAAACAAGTCTTCCAGGTGATTCTGATGCATATCCAAGTTTTGGAACCACTGGTGTAGGATCATGCTTTTCAAATGTTAAGTATTAATTACTATGTTATGAATAATGATTGCAAGGAAGTATGAGTGGCATATGTGTTCCTTTTTACAGACATATTGCTGATTTGGTTCCTAACTTCCAAATATACTTAGCTCTCTGGCCCTCAGTTTCCTTCCCTGCTGCAAATTGAAGCAGTGGTATATTTTAAAATCTCTTTCACTCTAATTCTATGGTATGGTGGTTTTACATTTAAGTAGCTACTTGATGTTCTTGTTTGAGACTTCATTATAAAACTCAGAAACTCACTTCACTGTCTGTGGGAAATAGCTATAGAGAGACAACACTATATGTATGACACACCCAAGACCTTGGCAAGTTTATGTTCTTAAAGTATAATCCTTTAAATGTTTTATTGTAATGGTGTCATCCCTTCATTTCTCACTTATTTATCTTTGTCAATGTTCATGTTAAAGCTGCAAGCAACCTTAAAGTCTATTTGGTCCAACTGCCTAAATTTTACAGTTCTTTTCACTCTACGAATATTTATTGAGCACTTATATGCCAGGAATGGGAAATTCAGCTGGAAACAAGATGGACACAGCCCCAGCTTTCTTAGAGCTTAAAGGTTGTTGGAGAAAATAGATAATAATCAAGGAAATATTTAAGATAATTGCAGAGTCAAAGCCTGAAGAAAATAGAACAACATGGTGTAATAGAGAATGATGTTAAAGGAGGTTACCATTAGGGAAGACTTGAAACCTCTTTGAGGACATAATATTTAAACTGAAGCTTAAATGATAAAATGAAGCTGGCCATAAAAAGATTTCTAAAGAAAGAGTTCTTGGTGGAGGGAATAGATAAAGGATCTGATTCACAAAGGAGAAATGATTGTGTCTAGTCATGAAGCGGTCTTTGCACATTTCATGATAGTAATTGGTTTTGTCTGCTCGAGCTGCTCTTTGAAATCTTCTGTTCAGCTCTTTTATATTGTCATTTCTACCAAGACCTGGAGTTTGAAAACCAAAAGGGAAGAACACACACGGCTTTCTCAAGCTGAAAGAACTGAAGAAAAAATTTAAGCCTCAAGTTGCAATATTGAGAGATTCTATGGGCAACATATTGAATGATGCAGGAAACATCAAGAGAAGATGGCAGGAATACACAGAATCACTGTACCAAAAAGAACTGGTCAATCTTCATCCATTTCAGGAAGTGGCATATGATCTAGAACCAATGGTACTGAAGGAGGAAGTCAAAGCTGCAATGAAAGAATTGGTGAAGAACAAGGCTCCAGGAATTGACGGAATACTGATTGAAATATTTCAACAAATGGATGCCCCATTGGAGGCACTCACTCGATTATGCCAAGAGATTTGGAAGACAGCTAGCTACCTGACCAACTGACTGGAAGAGATCCATATTTGTACCCATTCCAAAGAAAGGTGATCCCACAGAATGTGGAAATTATAGAACAATATCATTAATATCACATGCAAGTAAGATCTTACTGAAGATAATTAAAAAACGTTTGTAGTAGTATATTGACAGAGAACTTCCAAAGGTGCAAGCTGGATTCAGAAGAGGACGTGGACAAAGTATATCATAGCTGCTGTCAGATGGATCTTGGCTCAAAGCAAAGAATACCAGAAAGATGTTTACTTATGTTTTATTGACCATGCAAAGGCATTTGATTGTGTGGATCATGATAAATTATGGATAACATTGAGAAGAATGAGAATTCCTGAACACTTGATTGTACTCATGAGGAACCTGTACCATGACCAGGAGGCTGTCATTCGAATGGAGCAAGGGGACACTACATGGTTTAAAATCAAGAAGGGAGTGCTTCAGGGTTGTATCCTTTCCCCATACTTATTCAATCTATATGCTGAGCAAATCATCTGAGAAGCTGGACTATATGAAGAAAAACGTGGCATCAGGATTGGAGGAAGAATCATTAACAACCTGACATAGGCAGATGATACAACTTTGTTTGCTGAAAGTGAGGATGACTTGAGGCACTGACTGATGATGTTTGAAGAATACAGTCTGCAGTATAGATTACATCTCAATATAAAGAAAACAAAAATCCTCACAACTGGACCAATGAGCAGCATCACAATAAATGAAGAGAAGATTGAGGTTGTCAAAGAATTCACGTTGCTTGGTTCTACAATCGATGCCAATGGAAGCAGCAGTCAGGACATGAGACGACGTGTAGCACTGGGAAGGTCAACTGCGAAGGAACTGTTTCAAGTGCTGAGGAGCAAGGATGTCTCCTTGAGGACTAGGGTGCGCCTGACACAAGCCATGATATTTCCAATTGCCTCGTATGCATGTCAGAGCTGGACAATGAATAAGGAAGACCGAAGAAGAGTTGATGCTTTTGAGTTGTGGTGCTGGCGAAGAATGCTGAAAAGTACCAAGGAGCTCTGGTACCATAGTGCCTAAGGCGCTTGACTACTAACCAAAAGGCTGGCGGTTCAAACCCACCAGCCATTCCTCGGAAGGAAGATGGCGCAATCTTCTTCCATAGTGATACTGCCTTGGAAACCCAAGGAGGGGTCGCTATGAGTTGGGTCTGACTCAATGGCACATAACAACAGCAACAGCAAAAGAACTAACTGTCCTGGAGGAAGTGCACCCGAAATGCTCCTTGGAAGCAAGAATGGCCAGACTTCGTCTCACCTACTTTGGTCATGTTGTCAGAAGGGACCATTCCCTGGAGAAGGATGTCATGCTTGGTAGGATGGAGGGTCGACGAAAGAGGGGGAGGCCTTCAATGAGATGGATTGACACAGTGGCTGCGATGATGGACTCAAGTATAGCAGGGATAATGGAGCTGGCGTGGGATCAGGCAGTGTTTCATTCTGCTGTGCATGGGGTCACTATGAGTCAGAAACGACTTGACGGCACCTAACAACAACAACAGTCATGAAGCAGAGTCCCTAGGTGGTGCAAATGCCTTCTAACCAAAAGGTTGTTGATTTGAATCCTCCCAAAGTTGCCTTGGAAGAAATGTATTAGAGAGCACAGTTCTCTGACACATATGGGGCAGCCGTGAGTTGGAATTAACTCTGTGACAATTTTTTTTTTTTTTTTTTTAAGTCATGGAGCTAAAATCCCTTGGTGGTTCAAAGTATTAATGTACTTAGCTGCTGAGAGGTTGGAAGTTCAATTTCACCCAGAGGGCCCTCCAAAGAAAGGCCTGGCCATCTACTTCTGAAAATTCAACCATTGACTGTATGGATACAGCTATAATCTGTATAATCACAGCTATAATCTGATACATGTGGGGTTGCCATGAGTCAAAATCGACTCAGTGGGAACTTGTGTAGTCATGGAGTTTGATAACAACAATCGCAAATCAAGAACCCAAAACCTCTGACCCCTAGTCCTTCAGGTCAAGTTACCTGTTTGTGTTATACCCACTTAATTAATAGAGGCAGTTTTGAAAGAGGTTTTGATAAGGCTTTGAGATGAAGGACCAACAGAAGCAATTTGAAGGAATAGTCTGGCAGGAAAGCAAAAACAACAGAAATCAGGACAAAGCCAGTCTCAGAGCTTTGTCAAAATAGTAGTGCTTAAACCAAAACCAAACTCAATGCTGTTGAGTTGGAGTTGGATCCAACTCATAGTTACTCCTCCCTGGGTTTCTAGGTGGTATCATTGCGGAAGGGGATTGCCCAAGCTTCCTTCCAAGGAGTGGCTGGTGGGTTTGAACTGCCAGCCTTCTGGTTAGTAGTCAAGTGCCTTAGGCACTATGCTACCAGAGCTCCCCAAAACAAACAGACTCACTGCCATCAGGTCAGTCCAAGGCGATATCTCTATGGAAATAGATTGTCCAGTTTTCCTTCCGAGGAGTCAAGTGCCTTAGGCACTATGCCACCAGAGCTTAGGAAGACACAGATAGAGTTGGAGAGGTGGGTAGAGTGGTGCAGGAAAAGATGAGCAGAGGTAGGTAGAAAAACGGGGCTTTCAAATAAGATGTTTCTGTTTCATGCTGAAAGGACTTCCTAGCCCAAGATTCAAAGAATGGAATGTTGCCAGAAGAGATAAGAAGGAGAAACTCTTCTGCATATATAAGAGTTGAGTAAGTTAACTTTCAAACCGGTGGGTCCAGGGTTCACCTGTAGAGTGAGTCTGTACAAAAATAGCCTCCTGGCCCCTACCTAGGCCTGTTGGCCTGTTCACAGCAGTTCATAGTCAGCCTCCCCAGAGACTACAATGTCATTGTCTACTCTCTGATTCCTATATCAAGTTTGGGTGTGTCCAAACTTATTACAGGGCTGTCATATATGTTTCACAGTTCACCTGGACCATCCAGAATCTCAAACCAAACCCACTGCAATTGAGTTGGTTCAGACTCATAGCAACCCTTTAGGACAGAGTAGAACTGCCTCATAGGGTTTCCAAGGCTATAAATCTTTATGGAAGCAGAATTCCTCATCTTTCTCCCATAGAGCAGCTGGTGGATTTGAATCACTGAGCTTTTGGTTAGCAGCTGAATGCTTTAAGCACTGTGACACCAGAGCTTCTGAATGTAACACACACACAAATCCTGCCTGTCTACCTTTGCTTCCAGAGTGCTCAGAATGGACACCGAATAACCAGACAAGGAGAGTTTATTAAAAATTGGTTTCCAGAGACAAAGCATTTGCCTGTCAACAAAGTGTTCCATTTTTACCTTTCATTTTGCAAGTTTTGAGAATAGTTTCCATAGTGACTTCTTTGTGGCAATTTAAATATGTCCATGGTAGAAGAATAAACAAGAAAATGCCCCAGCCGCCACTCTTCAGGAAAACATGTATTTTTCACTAAATGAGCTGATGCTTATAGTAAGGCCAAACCAGCACATGTTTTGAAAGAAAATGTACTCAGTCAGCTATGTTATTTATGTGTGAGGAGCAGTTGGAGACAGGGACACTGCTCACCTCATGTGGTCGACTCCCTAGTGTTTCCTTTGGAGGAATTTAATTTAGTACTCAACTGTGGTGGCTGTGAGAAGGCACTTCCCAGATCTCCTTTCAAGAGAACCAGCTATGAGGAGTGTGGTTGGCTGACAGCCTCCAGCAGCCACTCTTCCGGAATCTGCCTCAGAATTAACACCAAGGCCACACCCTCCCTGGGCTACTCCCAGCCAGCAACTGAGCACAGTGTGCTCAAGCTGGCCATTTCTGCCCAATGCAGAACTCTCATCATTCATTTCCTTCTGCTCCCCATTGGCCTGGTCCAGGTTTCCTCAGTGCTTCCCTGCAATCTGAAGCTCTTCCTACTCAACTCCTCTCGACAGGTGTCAGAACTTCATTATGGTCTGAGATTTTCCCATTTATTCTTGGTCCTTCTTCCATTTATCTTTCATAGATGTTTCCTCTAATAAATCCCTATGCTTTTAATTCTTTCTTGACTTCTACTTCCTGGAGGACCTAAACTGATACAGTAGGCAAACACTTGCACCTTAGTTTCAGTACTTGGACCCATAAATCTTGAACTTATGATAATACTTAGCACAAAATAAATACTCAGGAACTGTTAGCAATACTACTAGTAGTATCATTAATAATAATTGTACTAATTTGTAAAATTTAATCAATGTTCAACAAGTATTCAGTGAGCTTGTCTTCCAGGCACTACACTGAGTGCTGGATATAATGCTGTAGATAAAACAGACTTAGTAAATAAGTAGACAGACATGATAAACATAATAAACTAATGATGTGCTGAGGGTCAAATGAAATAATTTATGTAACTCACCTCACATTAGGTCATGCATCTCTTAAATACTAAGTAAATTCAACTTCATTATCATTATCACGTTCCTTAACTTTTATGGGTCTCAGCTTTATTTTATTGTATACCATCAGAGCTCCCAAATTAAGGGATTAGTCTCTCAAAATAGCCTAAGCCTAGTCATGCATCAGAAATTCCTAGGTATCTTTAAAAAATGCAGACTCCTGGACCTGCTTCTTGACTTCCAGACTCAGATTATACAATATTCCTTATATTTTTGGTTGCAAGTAACAGAAATGCAATTAAAACTACCTTAAGCAAAATAAGACAATTTATTAGCTGTGGAGACTGAGGACATCAGAGATAGAATTTGCCTTAGATCTTAGCAAATATTGCTAGAATGCTCTCTGTCATTCTTCTTTTCCCTTCCTGCAGACATGTTTCTCTTAGTGGCAGGGCATAGGGCTACTGCTATCTTAGAGGATGAAAAACAAAATACCTCTTCTAAATTAGAAAATGTGAGGAATAGGTACCATTTTCTAATTTGGAAGAGGTTCTTTGTCATTCATCCTCTAAGATAGCAGGGAATGACTCTGATTAGCCCAATTTGGATCATGTATCTCTGGGCCAATCATGTCTCAGGAGGGGTCATAGAATTGGTAGAACCCAGGAGGTAGCATATGATCAAGAACTGAAGGAGAAAGTCCAAGCTGAAATGAAGGCGTTGGTGAAAAAACAATGCTCCAGGAACTGAAGAATACTAATTGAGATGTTTCAACAAATTGCTGCAATGCAGGAAGTGCTCACTCATCTATGCCTAGAAATTTGGAAGACAGCTACCTGGCCAACTGATGGGAAGAGATCCTTTCTTATTCCAAAGAAAGGTGATCCAACAGAATGTGGAAATTATTGAACAATATTATTATTATCACATACAAGCAAATTTTTGCTGACGATAATTAAAAAATGATTATAGCAGTATATTGACAGAGAGCTGCCAGTAATTCAAGCCAGATTCAGAAGAAAATGTAGAATGTGGAATATCATTGTGATGTCAGATGGACCTTGTCTAGAAGCAGAGAATACCGGAAAGATGTTTACTTGTGTTCCATCGACTGTGCAAAGGTATTTGACTGTGTGGAACATAACACATTATGGATAACATTGCAAAGAATGGGAATTCCAGAACATTTAATTGTGCTCATAAAGGACTTGTACATAGACCCAGAGGCAGTCATGCAAATAGAACAAGGAGATACTGCATGGTTTAAAATTGGGAAAGGTGTGTATCAGGATTGTATCTTCTCACCATATTTATTCAATCTGTATGCATTGCAAATAATCTGAGAAGCTAGACTATATGAAAAAGAATGTGGCACCAGAATTGGAGGAAGACTCAGTAACAACCTGTGATATGCCAATGACACAACCTTACTTGCTGAAAGTAAAGATGACTTGAAGCACTTACTGATGAAGATCAAAGACTACAGCCTTCAGTATGGATTGCATCTCAATATAAGGAAAACAAAAATCCTCACAACTGGATCAATAAGCAGCATTATGATAAATGGAGAAAATATTGAAGTTGTCAAGGATTTCATTTTACTTGGGTCCACAATCAACGTCCATGGAGGCAGCAGTTAAGAAATCAAAGGACACAGTGTATTGGGAAAATCTGTAGCAAAAGACTTCTTTGAAGTGTTTAAAAAACAAAGATGTTATTTTGAGGACTAAGCTATGCCTGACCTAAGCCATGGTATTTTCAATCATGTCATATGCATGTGAAAGCTGGATAATAAACAAGGAAGACCAAAGAAAAATTGATACATTTGAATTATGGTGTTGGCAAAGAATATTGAATATGCCATGGACTGCCAGAAGAAAAAGGAGCTCTGGTGGTGCACTGGTTAAAGCATTGAGCTGCTAACCAAAAGATTGGTGGTGTGAATCCACTGATGCTTTGTGGGAGAAGGATGAGGCAGTCTGCTTTTGTAAAGATTTATAGCCTTGGAAACTATATGGGACTATCTTTTAGGGTCACTATGCATCAGATAGGAGCTCTGGTAGCATAGTGCTTAAGGCACTTGACTGCTAACCGGAAAGCTGGCTGTTCAAACCCACCAGCCACTCCTTGGAAGGAAGGTTGGGCAATCTACTTCCATAGTGATACTGCCTTGGCAACCCAAGGAGGGGTCGCTATGAGTTGGAGACGACTTGACGGCACATAACAACAACAACATGCATCAGAATCAATTCGATGGCAGTGGCTTTTTTTTTTTTTTTCTTTATCAGAAAAATGAACCAATCTGTCTTGAAAGAAGTACAGCTAGAATGATCCTTAGAAGGGAGGATGGCAAGACTTCATCTCATGTACTTTGAACCTTTTATCCTGAGGGGCCAGTCTCTGGAAAAGTACCTCATGCTTAGTAGAGAGTCAGTGAAAAAGATGAAGACCCTCAATGAGATGGATTGACATAGTGGCTGCAATAATGGGCTCAAGCATAGCAACAATTGTGAGGATAGTACAGCACCAAACAGTATTTTCTTGTGTTGTACATACAATTGCTATGATTTACAACAAATTTGACAGCACTTAACAACAACAGTAGAATCACTTGGAGTGGGGAAAGAAGAGTTCTCTGAAGAAACTCTAAATAAAGCAATACTTGGCAAAAGCGACCATTGTTTACTGCTATGGGCCTAAGGTGGCATCTGTTAATTGCTGTCAAGTCAATTCCTACTTATGGCAACCCTGTATTTTACAGAGTAGAACTGCTCCATAGGATGTTCATGGAGTGTTGGGCAATCTACTTCTGTAGTGATACCACCTCGGACACCCAAGGAGGGGTCGCTGTGGGTCGGGTCAGACTCAAGGGCACATAACAGCAACAACAACAACAACAATCATAAAGCAGATCACCAAGCCTTTTTCTCTCATGGTGACAGGGGGTGGGTTTAAACTGCCAACCTTTAGGTTAGTGATTGATTGTAAGCCATTTGCATCACCTGGGGACCTTAAGGTGAGGTCTAGGAATCTGAATTTAAAAACAAAAAACAACTTACATGATTTTTTTAAGGATTGGGATGCTCTGGGATATAAGGTCCTTTTTTTTTTTTTACAACTCTGACACTGGATTTTTTTCTTTTTTTCTAAAGGCTTGAATTTCACAGAAGTAGGTGGGCTGGGGAGAGCAAAGGAGAAAAGAATACCATGGGGACTAGCAGAAAAGAAAAAGAAGCAATGAAGAAGGAAGGAGTTAAGTGGTCTGAGGCTGTTGGGAGCTGCCAGCATTGTGCAGCAGGTAAGCTGATAGCAGGCATGCCCTTGCTAACTCTCTGTTCTGCCAATAGTTGGGCTTTTCTTGGCTGAAATTCAATCCCCTTTCAGGGCTGTCAGCAGGGCTTAGTTGGGCCAATTCAGAAAGCCTGGTAGGTGCTCTAAAGGCCTAACACGTTCACAGACCTTCTTCATGAATGTGCAGGCACTGGCAGAAGGAGAGAAGAGGACAGAAGTGCTATTGGAATAATTTCCCTGCATCCTTCAATGCCTACCCTCCTTGTCTTCTGAGCAGGAGACATGCTGCTGCTATATAGACCCCTGAAAACTCTATTCATGGTAAGCCAAGGTGCCATCAATGAAGCAATAGACAGCTTGTGACTGTGGCAATCTATCCTGCAGACTCAGGTTGAATTCCTGGTGAACGGAGTGGATGTCAGAAAGATGTCTGACTTTGGAGGCAGTGTCTTTCAGATAAGGCCAAGTGTCCTGGTAAAGTCTCTATGTGTCCAGGGTTCACAATGAAACTCTACCAGTCCTGAAATTTTTTATTTCACCAAAAGAATTGGACTTTGGAAGAAGAGCTCACTGCAACAAAGCTAAAAAACGTCTGATGAATGAATTGCTGCTCTTCAGTAACAATGAGTATGGCTAAAGATGTGTGGGTCAGTCAGCCCCAGACAGCCCTTCCTAGTGGGAAAGAGTCAACATCTAGAATTTATTGAGCACCTACAATGTGCAGTGGGATTAAATACATGATCAAAACCTTGTCCTGATCCTAAGAATCTTATATTCTAATAAGGAAGATACACATATAAGCAAACAAAAGCTGCAACAAGATATTTAAAGAGGAAGTATGCAGGAAGGGTTAAGGGCACTGGCTGTTATATCAGCAGGACCTTGGTCCACACCCAGGCTCTAGCACACACTAGCTGTGTGACCTTGGGTAAATGACTTGACTTCTCGGGCCTCAGCTCCCTCACTGGAAAAATGGGGATGAAAAGAGTTCCTGTCTCAAAGGCTTTTTGTGAGGAGTAAATGAGATACCATATGTTAAACATCTAGCACAGTGCCTGGCATGTAACAAGGGCTCATTAAATATGATCTATTATCATTGCTAAACTGTTAGTATCCAGAGGTCACAGCAGAATGTGGGAGAGGGTGTTAGAGCAGGTTCATTAGTCCTTCAATAAAAATGAATTTGAACACTTATCCCTTGCAAACAATTGTATTGTGAAAAACAGACACAATTTCTGTTCTCATAAAGATTGTAGTCTGATGGAGGAGATAGACATTAAATAACAGCACAATAAAACTATTGCATTCACCAAAGAAATTTTTCAAATGGCCACTGAACACATGAAAAGATGCTCAATGTCATTAGCCATCAGAGAGATGCAAATCGAAACCATAATGAGATACCATTTTACTTCCACTAGGATAGCTAACCAGAAGCCCTGGTGGTGCAGTCGTTAAACTCTTGGCCACTAATCAAAAGGTTGCCTTTTTGAATCCATCAGCTGCTCCATGGGAGAAAGATGTAGTAGTCTGCTTCCAAAAAGATCATGGCCTTGGAAGCCCTATGGGGTTGTTCTACCCTGTCCTATAGGGTTGCTATAAGTTAGTACCAACTCGATGGCAATGACTTTGGGTTTAGGATGGCTAAAATTTAAATAAATAAATATAAATATAAATAAAAAAATATCAAATGTTAGCAAGGATGTGGGGAAAATTGGAACACTTACCCATTGATGGTGGGGATGCAAAATGGTACAGCCATTGTGGAAAATAGTGTGGCAGTTACTCAAAAGAACTGAAAATAAAACTACCAAATGACTCAGCAATTCCACTCCTAGAATACTTGAAAGCAGAGATTCAAGCAGAAACTTGTATACCAATGTTCATTGCAGCACTATTCACTATAGCCAAAAGGTGGAAACATCCTAAATGTCCATCAACAGATGAATGAATAAACAAAATGTGGTACATACATACAATGGAATACTACTCAGCCAGCATGAAAAATGAAATCTTGATATATGCTACAGTATGGATGGAACTAGAAGACATTACGCTGAGTGAAATAAGTCGATCACAAAAGGACAATTATATGACTTCCCATATAAAAAGACAAGAAAAGGCAAAGTTATACAGACCAGAGTTTATTAGTGGTTACTGGAGCTGGGAGAGGGGATAAAGGAGAGGGGTTAGTGGTAGATTATTAGTTACTTTAAGGATAATGTTGCACAGCTGATTATTGTAATTTCTGTCAACAAGTTGTACACCTGTAAAGTTGACATGGCAAAATTTGTGTGATAGATATATTTACAATGACAAAAAAATAATTGCTGCCAAGCCTGCTTATGTTCAACCAAAAGCCTCATGGGATTTGGTTTCTTGGTTTAGAGGTTGAGGGTCATGTTTACATGTGCTATCCCAGTTAATTGGTAAATAACATATTTAGTGTCTCTGTTCTACCTCTTAGTTCTATGCATAGAGCCTGGGGTCTTACAAGTGGCCATCCAAGGCACAACAATTGGTCTCTACTTACCCGGAGAAGGAGAGTCAGGAATAGGAGGAGGATATGGAAAGTGTAACTAATTGTTTCTATGAACAATTGCCTCCTTTACATGAGACCAGAAGAACTAGATAGTGCCCCACTACCATTACTGAACATTTTGACAAAAAAAGTTCCATAGAAGAATCTTGATCAAAAAATGGGAAAATGCAGAACAGAATTTCAGGTTCTCATGGACCTCGCCAAATGGGATACACAGGAATCAGATTGAGTACATCTGTGGAAAGAGGAAATGGGGAAGCTCTATAGCTTCAGCCAAAACAAGGCCAGGAGCTGACTGTGAAACAGACCCAATAATTGCTCATACCCAAGTTCAAGCTGAAGCTGAAGAAAATTAAAACAAGTCCATGAGAGCCTAAATTATGATCTTGATTATATTCCACCTGAATTTAGAGACCATCTAAATAATGTTGTTGTTGTTGTTATGTGCTGTAGATTTGATTAATTGAAAACCAGTGACAAAAAAGCAGATGAATTGTGGGAAGACATCAAAACGTTATAGATAAAAAAAGAAAGAGGTCATTGAAAAGACAGGAAAGGAAGAAAAGACCAAAATGGGTCAGGAGAAACTCTGAAACTTGCTCTTGAACAGAGAGTAGCTAAAGCAAATGGAAAAAATGACAAGATAAAAGAGCTAAACAGAAGATTTCAAGGAGAAGTTTGAGAAGACAAAGTAAATTATTATAATGAAATGTGCAATGACCTGGTATTAGAAACCCAAAAGGGAAGAACATGCTTGGCATTTCTCAAGGTAAAAGAACTGAAGAAAAAACTCAAGAGTCAAGTTGCGATATTGAAGGATTCTATGGGCAAAATAATGAATGATGCAGGAAGCATCAAAAGAGGATGGAAGGAATATAAAGAGTCATTGTACAAAAAAAGAATTGGTCAATGTTCAAGTATTTCAGGAGATGGCATATGATCAAGAAACAATGATACTGAAGGATGAAGTCAAAGCTGCACTGAAATTGATGGAATACTCACTGAGATGTTTCAACAAACAGATGCAGTGCTGGAGGCGCTTACTATGCCAAGTAATTTGGAAGACATCTACCTGGCCAATTGACTGGAAAGGATTCATATTTTTACCAATTCAAAAGAAAGGTGATCCAACAAAATGTGGAAATTATCAAACAATATCATTAGTATCACACATAAGTAAAATTTTGCTGAAGATAATTCAAAATGGTTGCAGCAGTATATTGACAGGGAACTTCCAGAAATGCAAGTTGGATTCAGAAGAGGATGTGGAACAAGTGATATCATTGCTGATGGCAGATGGATCTTTGCTGAAAGCAAAGAATACAGAAAGATGTTTACTTGTGTTTTATTGACTATGTAAAAAACTTTTGACTATGTGAATCGTAACAAATTACAGATAACATTGCAAAGACTGGGAATTCCAGACACTTAACTGTGCTCATGAGAAACCTGTACATAGACCAGAAGGCTGTCATTTGAACAGAACAAGAGAATACTGCATGGTTTAAATCAGGAAGGGTGTGTGTTAGGATTATAGCCTTTAACCATAATATTCAATCTGTATGCTGAGCAAATAATCTGAGAAGCTTGTCTATATGAAGAAGAATGAGGCATCACGATTGGAAGAAGACTCACTAACAACCTGTGATATGCAAATTACACAACCTTGCTTGCTGAGAGTAAAGATAACTTGAAGCACTTACTGATGAAGATCAAAGAGTACTGTCTGGATTACACCTCATCATAAAGAAAATGAAAATTTTTACAACTGGACCAATAAGAGTCATCATGATAAATGGAGAAAAGATTGAAGTTGTCAGGTATTTAGTTTTACTTGGATCCACAATAAGCAACCATGGCCGCAGCAGTCAAGAAATCAAACGTCGTATTGCATTCGGCAAATCTGCTGCAAAAGACCTCTTTAAAGTGTTGAAGAGCAAAGATGTCACTTTGAAGATTAAAGTGAACCTAACCCAAACCATGGTATTTTCAAATGTCTCATATGCATGTGAAAGCTGTACAATGATTAAGAAAGACCAAAGAAGAGTTGATGCCTTTGAATTGTGGTGTTGACCAAGAACACTAAAAATGCCATCAACTGCTAGAAGAGTGAACAAATCTGTCCTGGAAGAAGTGCAGCTGGAATGCTCATTGGAAGTGAGAATGCCAGACTTTGTCTCACCTACTTTGGTCATGTTGTCAGAAGGGACCATTCCTTGGAGAAGGATATCATGCTTGATAATGTGGAGGGTCAGCGAAAAAGGGGGAAACCCACAGCAAGATGGATTGACAGATGCAATTATGGGCTCAAGTATAGCAAGAATTGTGAGGATGGTGCATGACTGGACTGTGTTTCATTCTGTTGTACATAGGGTCCCTATGAGTTGGAGCCGACTCAATGGCACCTAACAACAACAGAACAACATTTGTGACAGTAGCTGAGTTCCTCTGTGAATACATCTGTCAGATTGACCCTCTTCCATGGCTTCAGCTCTAAGTGCCTTCCCTTGCCTTCTCAGGCCTTAGAATGACAACGTCTGCAACCTGATGCTAACCCTGGATGCTTCTCCAAACATTTTTGGTTCCTTGCCCCTGCTCACAGTGCTGGAAATTATCTCTTTGTTACAATCTCTTCAACTAAATCCTCTAAGGGTGCCAGTTTTCTGCAAGGGCTTGAGTTGCAACAAGGAAGGCCTGGTATGACAAGACAAAGACATGGCTTTTGACTTTATTTTAAGTGTAATAAGAAGCTGCAAGCATGCTATAGTCACTTAATTGTCACTTCAACTTTTCCAAGTATATTGTTGTTGTTGTTATATGCCGTCGAGTCGGCCCCGACTCATAGTGACCCCTCCTTGGGTTTCCGAGGCAGTATCACTACGGAAGTAGGATTGCCCAACCTTCCTTC
>NW_006921844.1:4616163-4622058 GCF_000298275.1 Orycteropus afer afer | reverse complement strand
CTCCTTTTATCTGCTCCCCTTAACAGAAGCCTGTTTTCCTCACAAATATGTTCCTCTTCACACTTCCCATTCATTCCTTAAGCCACAGGGGGCCACTTCTTCATTCTGAAAACTCGTTTCTCTCTTAGTCTTCATGACCCCACAGTCCTCTGGTTCTTCCTACATTTCAGGATCTTTGGAAAACTTTTGTTACTCTACATGGCTTCTAGATGTTGGAGAGTCTCTAGGGCTCCCTTCTTTTCCATTTCTTTATCTACTCTCTGAATCACTTTATTCAGTTTATTGTTTAAAATACAATCTACATGCTGTTAACTCCCAAATTTATATTTTGTCCAGATCTCTTCTGTGAGCTCCACTCTCCAATCCTTTATTCTTTCTTCTCTCTCAACCCATAAATCCAGTCTGTCACCAAACCTGGTCAATTCTAATTCATAAACATATTTAATTAATACCATTCACTTCTCTCCTTCATTGATGAACCACAATCATCTGTCACCTAAAGTATTGCAAATGCCTCCTAATATGTCCTTCCAATATTGTTTAGAATCATAAATTGGACCTTATTAACTACCTACACAAAATACTTCAATGCCTTGCCATGGCACTTACAATTTAAACTTGATCTACTATGTGTTCGTTCTTGATCTAACCAGCTATAACCAGAAAGAGTGCTATTGCTACCTTCCTGTGGGTTCAGACTCAAGGTCAGTACTCATAAAAGCAGTGGTGCTGGGCAAGGGGCTGCGCAGGTACTCCTAAAATCTATCAACAAGAGTACTTTCTTCTTTTTATTTTTTAACATCTCCTTTATATTCCAGCCAGTCTTTCCCAAGAATAGGTCTTCCATGTATTGGCTGGATTTTTGTAGCATCTTCGGTTTTCAGTTTTGGACGATACCAAGGTTTGGTGCACAAACTCCCTGCACTGAGGTTAGTTCTGCTACTTTTGTTTTTGATGTGTTGATTTGAATAATTTCAGAATGTGCTTTTTTTTTTTAATGCTAAGTTTCTATTTTGGTGGCACCTTGTTATTATAGAATGCAAAATCATGACTTTTGTTTTCTTTGCAAGTGGTTTTCAACTGGTAGAATCTGTTCTTCCTTTGTGCTGACTATTTTCTTGACTTAGGTCTTGAGTCTTTCGGCTTCTGGTGGGAGGTATCTAGACCTAGTTCCTGTTAAGCAGGTTTAGCACAAGAAGTTTCCCATCTTTGATTATTCACAGTGAAAAGAGGTGGATCTGAGTTGGCCTGGAAGGCCTAAGACCTGACTGACCCAAAAGCCTATCAAGAGGGGAGCAGATGGAAAAAAAACAAGTGTTATTATTACTATTATTTAAAATATAGCTTAACTTTCTTTAAAATTAACCAATATTTTTATTAGTTTTTTAATTAAAAAATATCTATACTCATACACTCTCATATATCTACCCTTTGATCTAGCAACTCCATTCCTAGATATTTATCCAAGAGAAAAGAAAATCTATGTACAAAAAAAGACTGCAAGAATGTTCAGAGCAGCTTTACTCACAATACCCACAAACTGGAAGCAATCTAAATGTCCTTCAACAGAGAATAGAGAAACAAATTGAGGGCATCATTACAATGGAATACTATTCAATGATAAAAGGAACGAATGACTCATGTATGCAACAACATAGATGAACTTCACAGACACAACAATGAGCAAAAGAAGCTAGAGACAAAAAATTACAAGTCTTATGATTCCATTTATATGAACCTAAAGTGAAAAAATCAGAACCA
The DNA here is from genome assembly GCF_000298275.1 of Orycteropus afer afer. Taxonomy (NCBI): domain Eukaryota; kingdom Metazoa; phylum Chordata; class Mammalia; order Tubulidentata; family Orycteropodidae; genus Orycteropus; species Orycteropus afer. The sequence continues at coordinate 4,620,297 of NW_006921844.1, read as the reverse complement.
TGATTGCCTGGGATAGGGGAAGGAGTGGGGATGGCAGGATTAAAAATAAAAGTAATATACATTCATTTTAACAAGTGAAATGGTCCAAAAATGCATAAAGAAAAACTTAATCTTCTTCCGTTCATTGTTTTCCCCTTATGATAATCTTGGTAAAAGCTCAATGTGTATTTTTTCATACTCTTTCCATGCTCGTAGAAATATATGAAGATTACATGAAGAAATATATGTATATTTTGCCTTAGGATCATGCTACATACTACAGTGTAGCTTTTTATTTCTAACTATTTTATAAATGTGACAGATATCTCTCTAGGTCAGTATATGGATGTAACTCACTCTTTTGAATGATTCCTTAGCATGAATATACCATAATTCTCCTGTTGCTGAATGGTCAGGTTATTTGTATTTTTTGTTTTTGCCACTGTAAAAAAATATTGCAATAAAATAGATCGTTATGCATATAAAACCAAACTCACGGCTCTTGATTTGACTCATAGCAACCCCTGCTTGGTTTCAGAGGTGGTATCACTACAGAAATAGATGGCTCAGTCTTCCTTCTGAGGAGTGGCTGGTGGGTTTGAACTGCCAGCCTTGAACTGCCAGTTTGAACTGCCAGTCAAATGCCTTAGGCACTACACCACCAGAACTCCCTGTTAGGCATATGGATTCTCAAAAGCAGGTACAGGGAAGGAGATATATATATATATATATATATATATATATATATATATATATATATATATATAATATTTAATTGGGTATTAGTATGCAGATTGTATACCAAAGAAGGTATGTTGTTGTTAGGTGCTGCTGAGTTGAATTTGACTCATAGAGACTATATATACAACAGAATAAAACACAGCTCAGTCCTGTGTCAGCCTCGCAATCTTTGCTATACTTGAGCCCATCATTGCAGCCACTGTGTCAATCCATCTCTGACAACATGGCCACAGTATGTCAGACAAAGGAGCTCTGGTAGCATAGTGCCTAAGGTGTTTGACTGTCAATCAGAAGACTGGCGGTTCAAACCCACCAACCACTCCTCGAAAGGAAGGTTGAGCAATCTACTTCCATAGTGATACTGCTTCAGAAACCCAAGGAGGGGTCACTATGAGTTGGGGCCAACTCGACAGCACATAACAACAACAACAACAACATTTTCACTTTCAAGGAGCATTCTGGCTACACTTCTTCCAGGACAGATTTCTTTGTTCTTCTGGCAGTCCATGGTATTTTCAATATTCTTTGCCAACACCATACAAAGGCATCTCTTTTTTGGTCTTCCTTATTCATTGTATAGCTTTCACACGCATATAAGACAATTGAAAATATCATGGCTTGAGTTAGGCATACCTTAGTCTTCAAAGAGACATCTTTGCTCTTCAACACTTTAAAGAGGTCTTTTGCAGCAGATTTGCCGAATGTAATACAACGTCTGATTTCTTGACTGCTGCTGCCGTGGGTGTTGATTGTGGATCCAAGTAAAACGAAATACCTGACAACTTCAATCTTTTCTCCATTTATCATGATGCTGTTTATTGGTCCAGTTGTGAGAATTTTCATTTTCTTTATGTTGAGGTGTAATCCAGACTGTACTCTTTGATCTGCATCAGTAAGTGCTTCAAGTCATCTTCACTTTCAGCAAGCAAGATTTTGTCATCTGCACATCACAGGTTGTTAATGAGTCTTCCTCTAATCCTGATGCCATGTTCTTTTCATATAGTCTAGCTTCTCAAATTATTTGTTCAGCATACAGATTGAGTAAGTATGGTAAGTATGGTCAAAGGATATAACCATGATGCCCACCCTTCCTTATTTTAAACCATGCAGTATTCCCTTGCTCTGTTTGAATGACAATGTCTTGGTCTATGTACAGGTTCCTCATGAGCAAAATTTAGTGTTCTGATATTCCTATTCTTTGCAATGTTATCCATAGTTTGTTATTTCCACACAGTCAAATGCCTTTGTATAGTCAATAAAACACAATTAAATATCTTTCTGGTATTCTTTGGTTTTGGCCAAGATCCATCTGACATCAGCAATAATATCCCTCATTCCCTGTCTCTTCTGGGTCCAGATTGAATCTCTGAAAATTTTCTGTCAATATACTGCTGTAACTGTTTTGAATTATCTTTAGCAAAATTTTACTTGTGTGTGATATAATGATATTGTTTGATAGCTTCCACATTTTGTTTGGTCACCTTTCTTTGGAATGAGCAAAAGTATTGATCTCTTCCAGTTAGTTGGCTAGATAACTGTCTTCCAAATTTCTTGGCATAAATGAGTAAGCACCTTCAGTGCTGCATCTGTTTGTTGAAACATCTCAATGGGTATTCTTGAAGCCTTGTTTTTTGCCAATGCCTTGAGTGCAGCTTGGACTTCTTCCTTCAATACTATTGGTTCTTGATCATATACTACCTCTTGAAATGGTTGAACATTGACCAATTCTTTTTGGTACAGTGACTCTGTGTATTCCTTCCATCTTCTTTTGATGTTTCCTGCATCATTCAGTATTTTGTCCTTGGAATCCTTCAATATTTCAACTTGAGGCTTGTGGTGTATTATAGTATGGCTTTTCTAGCCATAGGCTTTGTAAACTCCTCGGTGGTATTTGCCATGAGCAACTGAGTAGCTCCTGATTATTAAAGTTATCCACCTGTGGTATTTTTGTTGGGAGCAGCATAAAGTAATCTGGAAAGTTTGCTTTCTCACAGGTGTATAGCATTCTAATGTTGGGATTGGTTAGTTTGCCTACTCTTCCAGGTTCAAAAGGAGCCCTCCTAGAGGCAGAAGGAGTCTCTCTGATTGCTGGCTGAGAAAGATGTGCTGCTGAGAGACATGAGAGAGACATGCTACTGAGAGAGAGAAATGAGAGACACACACTGCTGAGAGAGAGATGTGCTACTGAGAGAGGCTGAGAGAGATGGCTGAGAGATGGCTAGCTGAGAGAGACTGAGAGGTTCCTGAGTTTGAATTGTAGCCTGTTGCTTCCCTAATAAACCCCATAATCTGTGAGTTCTGTGTGGCCACTGCAGTGAATTACTGAACCCAGCAGAGAGGTGGTGGGTGCAACGGGAGGAATGGTTGGTGACAAGGTTAGTAAGATGGTTGGAGGGAGTCAGCATGTCTGGCCTCATAGGTATAGGCCTTGGGCTGTTGATGGTGATTCTGTCTTACTCTTGTGTAGTTAGAGGAGGTCAGAAGATGTGGCCTCCTTGCCCCTTTGGCAAGGCTTGAGTATTTTCTTCAGTTCTTTCAGCTTGAGAAATGCTGAGTGTGTTTTTCCCTTTAGATTTTCTAAATCTAGGTCTTTGCACATATCATTATAATACTTCACTTTGTCTTTCAAGCTGCCCTTTGAAATCTTCTGTTTTGCTCTTTCATATAATCATTTCTTCTGTTTGCTTTGGCAAACATGTCTCTTGAGAGCAAGTTCCAGAGTCTCTTCAGACATTCGTTTTACTTTTTTCTTCCTTTTCTGTCTATTTAATGACCATTTGCTTTCTTCATGGATAATGTTTTGATGTCATCCCCCAACTTGTCTGGTCTTTGCTCACTGGTGTTCAGCATATCAAATCTGTTCTTCAGATGTCTCTTAATTCAGGTAGGATATAATCAAGGTCATGTTTTGACTCTCATGGACTTGTTTTAATTTTCTTCAGCTTCAACTTGAACTTGTATATGAGCAATTGATTGTCTGTTCCACAGTTAGTTCCTGGCCTTGTTTTGACTGAAGCTATTGAGTTCTTCCACTGAATCTTTCCATAGATATAGTCGATCTGATTCCTGTGTATTCCATCTGGTGAGGTTCACATGTATAGTCACTGTTTATGTTGAAAAAAGAAGACATAACAGTTTTCATTTCCACCAAACAATATATAGTAAAATCTGCAAAAGCTGGAACATATGTAAGGCAGAAACCTGTCAGAGAAGGCAAAGACAAATATTTTCCACTAATAGAGATTGATTAAAAGACAGGAAGAGATTAAAAGACAGGAAGCCAGACAGAGGAACAGTCAGCCACAGGGACCCAGGTGGGGGGGATATGAGAGGTCTCCAACAGCAGGACAAACTTGTCTGTCGGTTTGTCCTACTGTGGTGACATGTAGATGTGAGTTTTGAGGCTGAGCCTCT
>NW_006921844.1:4609719-4612927 GCF_000298275.1 Orycteropus afer afer | reverse complement strand
AAAAGTGGTAAGAGTGAACCCTGTCAAAGGTGGAAAACTTGCAAGACTTGGAAAAATAAGCAAGCCTTGTTGAGTTCCTGCTCTCACAGGTATCACTGTATTAAAGAGTTCATTTTGTCACATTCTGACCAGCAGGAGAATTTATTGCGCTTTTGGGGATCTCTGGGGGCATAGTGCCTAAGGCATTTGACTACTAACCAGAAGGCTGGGAGTTCAAACCTACCAGCTACTCCTCAGAAGGAAGGTTGGGCAATCTACTTACATAGTGATACTGCCTTGGAAACCCAAGGAAGGGTTACTAGGCGTTGGATCCGACTTGATGGCAGTGAGTTTGGTTTTTGTTTTTTTTGAATTTTTGCCATCGGACAGATGAAAATATGTTGCCTTAATTGCAAATGACTTCTATTTGAATAAAACTTATGCTTTCATTCATAGTATAAAAGGCCCTTTTAATATCTCTCCCATTTTTCAGTACTTTTTCTTTTCACTCAGTATGGCTCAGACTCCTCAAAGTTGTACCTTCAAGTAGACTGGGAGATAGAAGGCAGGTGCTGTCAGGGAATGAGCTACTTCAAGTTTGTGTGTTTTTCTTTAACTTCGGATATGAACCTGACAGAATGAAACTGACAATACCCCAGATGTATGAAAACAGTTTCAAGTTCTAGTTCTGTGGCCCATGGCAGAGAGACCCAAAAAGGGTGACTTGTATCTAAAAATCCAATTTGCCACCATCTGGCTTTCTGTAGCATTGTGTTTACACCAGCCACTTTGTTGCAGATGTTAACTGGTTTAGGAAATTAGTCTGAAAGACCTTCCCTAACCACCCTATCTGAAGTTGGTTTTCTCTGTCATTCTCCATCACAACAGCCTGCTTATTTTCATCATGGTATCATTAAGAATCTGTTATTGGTCGGTCGATCTATCTTTCTTTCTATCATCTGTTGTATTAGGCAAGGTTGCAGTAGGAGAAAGAACTGAAGAGAGTTTAGTTGAGGAGACTAAGTAAAGGAACCATGTATGGAAGTGAGAGTACTAACAAGGAATGTTGAAACATCTGAGATCCTAACAGCACTGCCAAACCATTACCACTTGTCTCAGTTACCTATGATGCATAACAAACTGCCCTAAGCCTTAAAACAGGAATTTGTTGCCTTCGAGTCCACTCCAACTCTATGGCAACCCTATGTTTGTCACAGTAGAACTGTGTTCTATAGAGTTTTCAATGGCTGACTTTTTGGAAGTAGATCGCCCGGTCTTTTTTCCAAAGCACCTATGGGTGGACTCAAACCTCCAACCTTTTGGATAGCAGTTGAGTGCATTAACCATTTGTATCACCCAGAGGCTCCAATGTCAGTATTAATGACTAGAATTGTTATTGGTTCCTTGTTTATATCAAGAAATTTTGTCTATCCCCTTTTGGACACTTTGGTTGCAAAGACCATTCTAGGATCTCAAACTTAGGTTTTTCATAAATGCAACACTTCAGCTGCAAGTGAAAGAACTTTGAGCTGTGAGTGAAATAGCTGTGGTTAAATAACTTTGCAACCCTTCCTTATCTACAAAATAGGATAATAAGAGTACTTACAGATAGGGTGGATTATGGGATTGAATGAGTTTAGAAAGATGCCTATATACCTATGTTTTAGGGCAAAGAAGTTTGAAAGGTTTTACACATGCAAAGAGGGCAAACTTCAATGCTTTGGCAGGAGCTGGACTAATACATCAGAAAGTAAGCTTTGCTCTGTGATTAATTAGCTGGGTGACCTTGCTCAATCACTTAACTTCTCCAAGTCTCAATTTCCTGGTCTATTTAATGTAGGTAATGAATGATACCAAGTTTAATGGCCTTTCTGGGTTATTGTGAGATTGAAATAATAAAGTAAGTGTAAAAGTGCTTTGGAAAACTTAACTTGTTATTCTGGGCATTGTTAACAATTCATAGAGAATTGCTTGCTTTCCAAACATTTCCCTTGAATGTTTATAGTTCCTGATTTATCCCTCTGCTTGGGGCAAGCCCAAAGTAATATTTGCCACAATGAAACATTAACATGAGATTTCTGTTACCTAGCTGAGTAAGGGCCAGGACCTGGTACTTGGCTCAAAGAGAGTAGTCACACAGTGTTTAATAACAACCAGACAGGCCCTTAGGGAACTCACAATAAATACTTTTGGTACTGAGGTAGAAAGTGACCAAAGAATAGCAACCACAGTTTTTAGATTGCTTAGAATGTGGAGGAAGAGTGTTTATGTTGTGGTGGAGCTGGAAGAGCTAAACTTTCATACCCTGACCCACTCCACCTCCCATTCCCAGGTAGCTAGGGGGGAAAAATGGCTTGCCCAAGGGAACCCAACTTAAGGAGAATGGGATGATGAACGAAATAAACGATCATTGTAATCCAAAGTACTAATGTGCAAATCATGGGTAGTTAGGAATGTTTCTTTAAATCCCTGAGTGCCACAAAAGGTTAAGTGGCTCACTGTTAACAAAAATATTTGAACACACCCAGAAGTTCCTTGGAGGAAAGGCCTGGAGATCTGCTTCCTAAAGGTCACAGTGTTAAGAACCTTATGGAGTGTAGTTTCAGTTTTACTCTGTAACACAAGGGGTTGCTAGGAGTCTGAATCAACTCAAGGGCAACTGGTTTTTGTTTGTTGTTTTCTTTACATCCTTATGGGCTGGTTTAAACTCAGCTGCCTCTGATAACGAATATTAATTTTTGGTAGATGCAAGTGTGATCAATAGACCAAGATAGAATAACAATCTTTAACTGTCATTTACCACATCAGACAGACACAAAAAGGGGCTGGATGCCTGAAGTACTAATAGCCCCCTCACCCCCTCACCAATTTTCTGAGCATTTTTCTAGATTAACTCACACATTGAGATTTTTCATCTCTGAGGAACACAGACTACTTGTAAGGGGAAAAGGGATGGCTCCAGGGAAGAAAAAGCCGTATGAGGAAGGCTGAAAGTTTCCAAAGAGAGGTAGAGAAGAGCAAGGTGCTATCATAGGGTGAATGAGAACACGAGGATCAGGAAACAGGGTTGAATCTGGAGACTTCCAAGGAGAGAAGTCCCTTTATGAAGGGTTTAATCACTTAAGTGCTTTTCACTCTATCATGAAAAGTTTTACGTAGTATTTAGTTGTTTTTTTTTTTTTTAATTAGGATTTGGGTGAAGATTTACAGAGTAAATTCACTTTTCATA
>NW_006921844.1:4605706-4607819 GCF_000298275.1 Orycteropus afer afer | reverse complement strand
TGTTGTTATGTGCCGTCAAGTCGGCCCCGACTCATAGCGACCCCTCCTTGGGTTTCCGAGGCAGTATCACTACGGAAGTAGGATTGCCCAACCTTCCTTTATTACCGTTATTACCACACATCTTCCCCTCCTGTTCCTCTTCAAGGCCTCTCAGACATTGAGAGAGGCTGGGGACACTTCCATTTTTTAAGGCCTCCAGTATATTAAAAAATAAGGAAATTGCAACATAAGATTGCAGAATATTGTGGTATGGTTTCAATATTTACATATAACAAAATTAATTATTTGTGAACCAAAACCCAAACCCATTGGCATCAAGTTGATTCTGACTTATAGTGACCCTACTTTGCAACATATACTATTCTGGTTACCTAGTGCCACTCTGACAAGAATATACCACAAATGGGATGGCTAACAAACAGGAGTTTATTCTCTTACAGTTTGGAGGCTTTAAGTCTGAGTTCAAAGTGCCAGGCTCTAGGGGTTGGGTGAAAGCTCCTTAACCTTGGGCTTCTGCTCTGCCTCCTATTCCTGGCCCTCCAAAGCTGGAGGCTTTTCTTCACTCAGGCAGCTGCTGGCTACTGAGGCTGACAAGCCCAAGGTTAACAAGTAAAAAGGCACAGTCCCAATGTTATCAAACAACATGGCAGGCCACTAATTCAAGTCCAGAAGAAGTTCCAAGATCGGCAGGGCATGGCAGGCTGTTGAACGAAAACTCAGATATGTGCGGGGTTCAAGCATGCCAAAAGGCTGGAGACCAATCCCAAAGCTTCTCCCTATACATGGGAAGCAGACCATGTCCCTAAGACAGCTACGCAGCTGCTCACAATAGATTCTACCATGAAGTTAATTACCAATCTTACCATGGAGAATAACTACATCCAGCTGCCCAGCCACTCAACCAGGCCCAGCCAAGTTGACACACAAACTGAACTACTACACCATACATACACAACAACAAAACAAGCTATCAAACTTCACAGTTCATAGGATAATTACATCCTTATACAGACTGTGTGCTACTACGGACCTTGTAGCCCTAAAGCTGAGAAGTGAACTTGAAAAGCTGTCTGCCTTTCTATCTTTATACATTGCCTCATTTGAAAATAATTTGAAGGAAAATTTTAGTTCTTTAATAAATATGAGGCCAGACCAATAAGCCCTTTGCACTCTGCTAGCCCTAATTTGGGATTCCTTGGGTGGTACAACACTTAACATACTCGGCTGCTACCCAAAAGTTTAGAGAGTGGAATCCACTTAGAGATACCTTGAGAGAAAGGGCTGTTTCTTTTGGAAAACCAGCCACTGAGAACTCTACAGAGTATAGTTTTACTCTGATACACATGAGGTCACCAAGTTGTGACTGATTCGATGACAACTGGTACTGGTACCCCCAATCCCTTGGGTTTGAGGCAGATTCAAAGAGGAAGTAAAATTTACCTCGGGGCCCCTTCTGCAGAGGGAGGCATGGTGAAAGAATAAACAGCTTGAAGGAGCAGTGTCAAGGATGATTCTGGAAAGGAGAAAGTATTAATGCCCACCCCACCCCAATTCTTTCCCTAATATTTATTAAAGAGGTGAACATCAGTGGGGAAAGAAATGCTGACACTCGAGAAGCTTGAGTAATGCTTGGCTGTGGAACATCACAGGCACGCTGAACTTCAGCCTTTGTGGGCTGAAATCTTCGTTTTAATCTGTTTTGATAAAAGTCTTTCTAAAATGGAGTTTACTTCCCAACCTTATTAAAAAGAACGTAGTGAAAATAAAAAACAGAACCATCAACATATTCTCCAAATGAAAAAGACTGATGTTACTTTATCTGAGATACCATCCACATGTGACTCAGGCCTGCAGAGTTTCATTTTTTCTGGTAGGAATAACCGGGAACTCATAACAGAAGATAAAGAATGAACACATTTTTTTCTGCACTATCTCTGTTCCCCTCACATTTTCATGTTGGTATCATAACTCAGCAAATATCATCCCCGGGATAAAGAAAAGTTCTGGTATTCATTATGTAAATGGAAGCCTACAGAAGAAATGTGCCTGCAAGCACTCTTATTGGATAAAGACCACTTTTGACTGCTCCCCCACCTTTTTTTTTTTTTTTTTT
>NW_006921844.1:4603174-4604861 GCF_000298275.1 Orycteropus afer afer | reverse complement strand
TTGAACCGCCAGCCTTCTGGTTAGCAGTCAAGTGCTTTTAGCCACTATGCTACCAGAGGAGTGTATCTATATAGTGTAAATGTTCACCTTATATGCCTATTTATTGTTTGGCTGGAAGCCACAGGAGTGAGTTCAATTTCAGGCCTGAATGGTGACTAGAGGCCACAGTCTCAGGGATTTTACCAGTCTCTATCACCAGTAAATCTGGTCTTTTTTCTTAATTTGGGTTTTTTTCCACATTTTTCTCCCACTCTGTCCAGGATCTCCTGCACCGATCCCTTTCTGAGTGGTTGACAGTGGTAGCTGGGCATCGTCTAGTTCTTCTGGTCTCATGGTCATGTAGAATGAGGTTCACATGGTCCGCTAGTCCCTTGGACTAATTGTGTCCATGCATCTTTGGTCTCCTTCATTCTTCTTTTCTCTGGGCAAGTAGAGACCAATTGTTGTTTCTAGATGGTCACTTGCAAACTTTTAAGACCCCAGTTGCTAATCACCAAAGTAGGATCTAGAACAAAGTTTTTGTGTAGTGTATTATGCCTATTGAGCTTGCTGTCCCACAAGACAATGGTCCTAAGTCCACAGGTCCAACCACTTACTCCCTCAGGGTGGTTGGCTTGGCTAAGAAGTTATCATTACTTTGCCTCCTGTTAGTTCTATCTATATAGACATTTTTACAGCACATACAAATACATATTTAGAAATATCATCTGTCCAACTTATATGTGGTTGTTAGTTTATTCCCTTTTGCTTAGACATACCTGATCATTCAGCCTGTCTACCTATGTAGCTACCCATAGATTAATGTTTGCCATTATTGATAATGCAGGATTGTATATGTAAAAGTGTTTTGCTTTGTTGTCTATACCTCCTGTGCATCGTTCTGTGTCATCCTTTTCCTTAGTATTATTGTGCTGGTCACTCACTTTTGGTACATTGCCTTTCCCTTCACCCAAATCAATACTTGTCTCTTACTTATGTAGCAATTTTCCCTCCCTTTGTCCCTCTTCCTTAGTAACTAACAAAGAAATTTCCTTCCATATATAAACATTTTCTAGACTTTTTACAATAGTGGACTAATACAATACCTTCTGTAATTGACTTATTTCACTCAGCATAATGTCCTCCAAATTTATTCATGTTATGTGGTGTTTTGCAGATTCTACACTGTTTAATGTTGCATAGTATTCCATTGTATGTATGTACTATAGTTTGGTTATCCATTCCTTCGTTGACAGGCACTTATGTTGTTTCCATCTCTTTGCTATTGTGAGTAATGCTGTGATGAATATGAGTGTGCATTACCTATTCGTGTCCTGGTTCTCACTTCTTTAGGATATATACTGAGTAATGTGATTTCTGGATCAGATGGTATTTCTGCTTTCAACTTTTTAAGGAATTGCCATTCTAATTTCCACAGTGGTTGTATCATTTTACAGCCCTGCCAGCAGTGTATGAGACTCTCAATCTCTCCACATTCTTCCCGGCATTTTCTGGCTTGTTGAACTTTGCTATTAGTGCTGGGATGAGATGGTATCTTATTGTTTCGATTTACATCTCTCTAGTGGCTAAGAATCACAAATATTTCTTCAGGTGTTTGTTGTTTGCCTGAATTCTTCTTGGTGAAGTGTCTGTTCACGTCTTCTGCCCATTTTTAAATCAGATTGTTTGTCTTTTTGATGTTGAGGTG
>NW_006921844.1:4597513-4599064 GCF_000298275.1 Orycteropus afer afer | reverse complement strand
GCCTCTTTCATAGGTTCTTTCTACCTATCTATCTATCTTCTATCTATCATCTATTGTATATGTATAATGTACACATAAGTGCACATATATTTAAACAGTACTTTACTAATATAACTTTTCTCTACTTTGGTTTTTAAAAAATATTTTATTGTTTTTTTGGTGAAAGAATACACAGTAACACAGGTTCCTATTCAATAATTTCTATACACAATTTTCTATGACTTTGGTTACATTCTTCAGTTTGTGTCAACAGTCTCATTTCCATTCTAGTTATTCCATGCCCGTTAATTTAGTCTCACTGCCCCCCAACCTTCTCATCTATACTTTAGAGTAACTGTTGTCCATATGGTCTCATATAGATAATTTTTTAAAAGAGCACAATTCTCAAGGGTGACATTCTTTACTTTTTGAACTAATTTGATATTTAGTCAAAAAGTTAAAAAGTTACTTCAGGGCATAGTTTCAGTTCAAGGTTCAAAGACTACCTCAGGGCAATAGTCTTGGGGATTCCTCCAGTTTCAATGGGTTCTGTTAAGTCTGAATTCTTTGAGAATTTGGAGTTCTGTTCCACACTTTTTTCCCTTTCTATCCCCATCTATTGTCACCCTGATTAGAATGTTTGGTAGTGGCAGCTGGCACCATCTAGTTCTTTTCTTAAGGTAGAGGAAGACTTGGTTCAGGAGACAATTAGTCCTGTAGTCTAGTTCCTTCTCTGATTCTTGAATTTCCTTATTTCTCTTTTGTTCCAGATGAATGGAAATAGTTGTATCTTAGATGGCTGTTTATAAGACCCCTGACACTACTCATTATACCAAGATGTAAAACATAAACTATATCCTGCCAATTGACTGAATCATCCCATGAGACTATTACCCTAAGTTTTCAAACCAAGAAAATTAATCCCATGAGGTGATAAGTTATGTCTAAGAAGTATCAGTATCTGCAGCAGCCTTTATTTATTTATTTATTTGTGTATCTCACTGCCATCAAGTCGAATCTGACTCATAGTGACACCCATTGGGTTTCTGAGGTGGTAAACCTTTATGGAAACAGATTGCCCCAACTTCCTTCTGTGAAACTGCTGGTAGGTTTGAACTGCCAAAATTCTGGTTAGCAGCCAAATGCCTTAGGCACTGTGCCATCAGATATATGTATACACACATGTGTGCATACATATATACTATATATATGTATGTATACAAATATGTTGTACCATTCTACATCTCCACCACTGGTAAGTAAGGGTTCCAATCCCCCTACATTCTCACCAACCTACGCTGTTTTGTTTTTTTGATCAATGCCATTTTAGCAGGAGTCTTCACAGCATTTTTACTAATTCTGGAGCACTCCATTGTGGACATGCATTTATATTTACTCAGCCAATCTCCTATTGATAAGTGTTTAGGTTGTTTCTAGTCTTTTGTTATTCTAAATAATGCCAAATCATACCCTTGTGAACACAATTTTCATATTTTTTACAAACATATCTTTGGGAAAAATATTTGGAAGTGAGATTTCTGGGTCAAAGAGAAAATGAAAATGATTCTCCTT
>NW_006921844.1:4594561-4597413 GCF_000298275.1 Orycteropus afer afer | reverse complement strand
AAGGAGGAGTTGCTATGAGTCGGGTCCGGTTCCGCAGCACATAACAACAACAACGAGCCTCTATTATTTCTTTGATAAAATTCATAGTTTTAGTTGACACATTTAAGTCTTTCATCCATCTGGAGTTAGATTTTGTGTGTGGTGTGAGGAATGGATCTTGTTTCATTTTTCTGCAAATGGATATCCAGTTTTGCCAGCACCATTGTTAAAAAGGAAAAGAGGGGGAAAAAAAAAAAAAGAAAGATAAGAACCAGGGAAAAGAAAGAGAAATAAATAAATAAATAAATAAATAAATAAGAAAGAAGGGAGGAAGAGAAAAAAAGAGTACTTTTAAAATAAATAAACAAAAGCAAAACTAGCATGGTAGGCCAGGACACCCAGGTTCTATGAGGGCAGACACACCAGGATGGAATTTTTGCTGGTCCAGAAAGTGGGTGGAGGGGGAGATGGCCACACCATATGTTCACCAAGAAGTGTGGAGTGTAAGAATAACAAAAGGAATATCACACCTTTCTCATCAGCCACCAGTGTGGTTGCCTGTCCTGGCTTTGGCAAGCTGAGCCTGTACTTAAGTTGCTGCCCAGATTAGAATGCCACTCACAAATATTAGAAAATGGCTGTGCCCTCACAACAGCTGACAGTACACAGCTCTGTTTCTCTCCTTATTTGCTGTTTTCTTTTCTAGTCGTCAGCCACCAGGGCAGTTGCCCATGCAGTCCCTGGTGAGCAGAGCCAATTCATAGGTAGGTGCCCAGATTGGAATGTCACTTGTACATATTCAAATTGGCCATCCATCTGGATAGCCAACAGTCCACAGCTCTGTTTGTCCCCTTATTCACTATCTTCATTCAGATTCTTCTACTATTTGATATTTAATCCACTTCCTTATCCTTCCCTTCAGAACTCAGGGTTTCAGGCTTATTTTCTGTGTCTGATTCAATCGGTTTCTCATTTCTTTGCTGCAGAACATGTAAGTAGCTTGTCTGCCTATTCCACCATCTTGCTGGAAGTGCACCCAATTGGATTATTTTGAAGTAAATCCCTGACATCATATCATCCATGCCACACCTGGCATTTGGTTCATATATTTATTCAGTTTCTTGTAATTTACATATTCTCTCCCTTCCCCTTTCTTTGTCATTACAATTTATTTGTTGTAGAAATAGGTCAATTGACTGCAAGAGTTTTCCAAATTTTGAATTTTGCTGATTGTGTTCCTGTTGTGTTGTATAACATCTCTCTCTCCCCTGTATTCCTTATAAACTGATATTTAGATCTGGAGGCTTGATCTAGATTCAGAGTCTATTTTTTTGGAAAAAATATTTCATGAGTGAAGTTGGGAATTTCCACAAGGAGACACATGGTATTGGGTTGTATCTATGGTAAAGTTAGAGATTGTTGATAATTATTGCCTACTTCCATTATTTCATTCAGAGTTTGCAAAATGGTCATGCTCTAATTCTATCATTCCTTCTTCATTTCTTTTAACTGGAATTCTTTTATTGAGACAATTGTTTTCCTCAAAATTGTTTGGGTACTCTGAGAACAAAAATAAATGCTTCATATTCTTATTTACCAGTATTTAAAATAATGAGTTGGTTCTCTCCAGCCTTCAAAAGTGAGCACTTAAAAAAAAAAAAAGAACTCATACAATTGAATATATTTGACTTGTTTTAATCAATTGCTTTTTTTGGTGTTCAAATTATTTGAACTTTAGCCAGTGGGACCCATTCCTCCCTGGCTCCTGAGTTCTTTTGACACAATACCAGCTTTTGTTAATTGCTGTTTTGCTTTTTTTATTTTTGACAAGATATCCAATCTCATCTTTTATGTGTTCTGCTCTAACATAAAGTCAGCCATTTCTCTAAGAAAATGGTATTTAAAGGCCATGATCTGGGTATCAGCAGTGCTCATTACTACTGGATTTATTATTATTTTTAAGACTTTATAGTAGACAGAGCTTATTGGTAATATTATAAAGAGAAAAGAAATAATGATTCAAAATTTATTATTATATGGAATTACTGAACTTCTTTGATTTTGTATTTGTATTTCTTTTCTCTTATTCTGAAAATCTTGGTTCCTAGCAACATTAATAATTACTTATTTGCTTTATCCTATGAGTATAATAGTTATATAATAATAATAATACCAATATTATTAGTAACAATATGTTTACTAAGAATAGTTTAAGATTTTTTTCACAGTTTTTTTTTTTAGTTCTTAGTGTATAACCAAGGAACTCAGGTGGCGTAGTGGATAAAGCACTGAGCTGCTAACCAAAAGGTCAGTTGTTCAAACCCACCTGCTGCTCTATGGAAGGAATATGGGGCAATCTATTTCCTTAAAGACTTATAGCCTCAGAAACCCAATGGGAGTCACTGGGAATTGGAATCAACTCAATGGTAGTGAATTTGGTTGAGTTTGAGGGTATCACCTACTAGGAGTATATGGTCAAAGTACTATGTTTTAAAGTCATGTGAAATAATTCCTTTCAATATATTATTTTGATTTGTTTTGTTTGTGATTTTTAGGGAGGGATTTGATTTTTATTTTTCAGATAATTGTTTAAACATGCATATGACTGAGAGTTGAATCTACAAATCAAATTATATTCAGAAGTCTACTTTCTCACCTTATACCCTCTATCCTATTTCCCCTTCCACAATAGGTAATATTCTGTTTCATAGGTTCTTTTTTTTTTTTATTAGGATTTGGGTGAAGATTTACAGAGTAAATTCACTTTTCATACAGCAGTTCACATACACTTTGTCTCATGTCATTGACCAAAATTTACAATGCAGCAGCTCCCCTCCCACTCCCCCCCCACAGTCACCTCCTCCCAGTGTCCA
>NW_006921844.1:4574298-4591006 GCF_000298275.1 Orycteropus afer afer | reverse complement strand
TCAGTAAATGCAAGGATTTTTTCCTAGTTCCTTATCACAGAATATGTCAATCCTTTGAATTTTTTGCCAATCCGAGAGATGGTATCTCGGCACTGTTTTAATGCCCATTTCTCTCATTATGAATATCTTTTCACATATTTAAGAGTCACTGCATTTATTTTTTCATGACTGTGTTCATATCTCTTGCCCATTTTCTCTATATATTAGCTCTCCATAGATTAATAATTAACTAACTGGTTCATCAAACCACCAAAGTTTCCTCTCTTTCCATGAACTCACTGGTACTTTCCTGTTGCTTGGGGCTCCCCTGTTTAGTCCTCAGAATTTAGTTACCCAACTCTGCTGTGCACTTCCTGGAACTGTGTCTATGTTGGGCAACAAGTGGTGGGAGGACAGTAAAAGAAAAAAACAATACATGGTCTCCCCACTGTGGGACCACAGACACCTGTGGTACCCTATTGCTGTACTCATCGGATTATCTAGGAGCTGGTATGTGAGGGAAAAGAGAAAAGAAAAAAACCCAAAGGATCTTTCCTATTCTATTTTAGTATTCAAAGTCCCCCCTCCTCTCTCTTGAAGCCAGAGAGCTTTTCCTGGAGTTCTCTTTTCTGTGCCCAGTGCCAACCCATCGGGTCTTTTATCCAGGTCAGAATCTCTGGGTAGTGCAAATGGTTAAACACTTGACAACTGTCTTTGTTATCCAGTGCTATAACAGAAATACCACAGCTGGATGGTTTTTCGTGGAGAATGAAATTCTCTCACATTTTAAAGGCTGGAAGTCCAATTTCAGAGTGTTGGCTGTAGGGAAGGCTTTCTCTCTGTGTCTCCTAGTTCTAGGAAGTTCTCAGCACAAGGACCCTGGGTTTAAAGATGTGCTCCATGCCCAGCTCTTCTTTCTCTGTGGTAGTAGGTCACCACACTTCTGCCTACATCTGCTTGCTACTGACAGAGTAGCAGATAAAAAGTATTACAGACCATACCTTTGGAAAACTCAGGGCTGTGATATGATAGGGTGTTGCATCCCACCCTAATCTTCTTACAACTGACTGGACTATCACATCAGATTTCATCGTGGGGATCATTACATAACTGCCAAGTTACATCATTACATAACTGCCAAACCACTGAGAATCATGGCTCAGCCAAAAAACCGAAAACCAAAAACCAAACTCACTGCCGTCCAGTTGGATCTGACTCATAGTGATCCCTCCTTGGGTTTCCCAGGAGGTATTACTACAGAAGTAAATTGCCCAACCTTCCTTTTGAGGAGTGGCTGGTGGGTTTGAACTGCCAGCCTTCTGGTTAGCAGCCAAGTGCCTTAGGCACTATGCCACCAGAGCTCCTAGTTAACACATACTTTTTGGAGGATACAATTCAATCCATGACAACTACTAACTGAAATCATTGGCAGTTTGAGCCCATCCAGAGATACCCTCATCTTTGGCTTTACTGTTGGTGCATAAATTTGAATAACAGTAGGTGTATGGATATTATCCTATCACTGACAGCATTGTACTTTAGGATAGATCTTGAAATGTTCTTTTTGTTGATGAATGCAATGCCAGTCCCCTTCAATTTGTCATTCTCAGCATAGTAGACCATATGATTGATTCAAAATGGCCCCAAACACTCAGTTTCACCTCATTAATACTTAGGATATCAATCTTCATACATTCCATTTCATTTTTTAATAAGTTCCAATTTTCATTGATTCATACTTTGTACAATCCATGTTCTGATTATTTATGAATGCTTGTAGCTGTTTCTTCTCATTTTGAGTTATGCCACATCAGCAAATGAAGGTCCTGAAAGCTTTACTCCATCCACATCATTAAGGTCAACTCTACTTTGAGGTGGCATCCCTTTCGCAGTCATACTTTGAACACCTTCCAAGCTGAGGGGCTCATCTTTGGCACTATATCAGACAGTGTTTCATTGTTATTCATCAGGTTTTCACTGGCCAATTTTTTGAGAAGTGGATGATCCCATCCTTCTCAATGTGTCTTACTCTGGAAGTTCTTCTGAAACTTGTCCACCATGGGTGACCCTGCTGGTATTTTTAATACCAGTGGCATAGCTTCCACTATCACAGCAACATGCAAGCCACCATAGTACGACAAACTGACAGACAAGTTGTGGACTGCTAGAAAAACAAATAATTCTGTCTTGGAAGAAGTAGAGCCAGAATGTCCCTGAGAAGCGAGAATGGCCAGACATCCTCTCACGTACTTTGGTCATATTGTCGGAAGGGATCTCTTCCTGCAGAAGGATATTATGCTCAGTAAAGTAGATGGTCGGTGAAACAGAGAAGACCCTTGATGAGATGGATTGACACAGTGGCTGTGGTGATGGGCTCAAACATAGGTAATATTGTGAGGATGGCATGAAACCAGGCAATGTTTCGTTCTGTTCTACATAGGGTCACTAACAGTAGGAGTTGACTCCATGGCATCTAAAACAATAACAGAGGTGCCTTGGGAGAAAGGCAATCTGCTTCTGAAAGTCCACAGCCTTAAAAACCCCATGGAGTGCAGTTCTCTGCACACATGGTGTTGCTATCATTCAGAATTGACTCAATGGCAACTGGTTACATTTTAATCAAAGTCAGGAGATGTTGTTGTTGTTGTTGTTATGTGCCATCAAGTTAGCCCCGACTCATAGTGACCCCTCCTTGGGTTTTCGAGGCAGTATCACTACAGAAGTAGGATTGCCCAACCTTCCTTCCGAGGAGTGGCTGGTGGGTTTGAACCGCCAGCTTTCTGGTTAGCAGTCAAGTGCCTTAGGCACTATGCTACCAGAGCTCCTCAGGAGATATTAGAAAAAATAAAAAGGGAAATTCATGACTGGTTTGATGGTGCTTCACATTCTGATCTTCTCTAATCTGCCTTCCACTATTTCAATTAAATATGTATACACAGCTGCTCAGTGCTTTCTGTCCAATTGTGATGGCTGCGTTCAGTGGCAGAGACAGATAAGCTGGAATGTGCCTATTCCACTTAGCTGGAACTGGAACCTCTGCCTCAGGGGTTTTACATTTATTTTCCTCCCTGCTTGAAGTGCTTATCACCTGGATCATGATGGACCAACTCCAACTCATAGTTCAGCTTTTATTTCAAATGTCACTTCCTCGGAGACATCTTCTCTAACTATCCTCTCTACATCCCAGTGGACTCTCCCAATCCCAGACACCATTTGCCACATGACTCTGTTACGTTGTCTTTATGGCATTTATCACTACCTGAACAATCATCTTGTTTGTATGTTTACTTGTTTCTTGCCTGTTTCCCTCCTCCATGTGAAGGAAAGAAACTAACCACTAATTACTTTCTTGAAAGTGCTTGGTAAATAAGTGCTGAACAAAAGAATAAAAGGTATTAAGCAATATTTGAGTAAAATAATATTTGTTTGTTGATGATCTGAGGGCTGTAATATCATTACAGAGTCCACAGACACGTACATGATTGGGGTGCCCTTCACTAAAACAAGGCAATGTGAGGAGTGACCATGTGGCATATAAGTAGAATCAAGACTGTGGTCCTCATCCCAGCTCTGTCACTCATTTACTCAGTGATTCTAGAAATATTGTTTCATCTTGTTAAGCCTTAATTTTCTCATCTGAGAAATACTAGAATGAAATTCATTGAGCACTAAAATCCTTCCAGGTTTGTTGTTGTTGTTGTTATTTGCCATCGAGTCAGCCCCGACTCATAGCGACCCCTCCTTGGGTTTCCGAGGCAGTATCACTACAGAAGTAGGAATGCCCAACCTTCCTTCCGAGGAGTGGCTGGTGGGTTTGAACCGCCAGCCTTCTGGTTAGCAGTCAAGTGCTTTAGGCACTATGCTACCAGAGCTCCTCCTTCCAGGTTTAGCGTCTTAATATTCTTAAACAATTAAGTCAACAATTGGCCTGTTCCAATTTAGATGTATGATCTAAAAGGATTAGATAAACGAGAACCCATTTTTATAATACAAAATCTTCCTTTGGGAAGAGGGTGAATGAGATCATTATGGGAAAAGAGGTCTTCTTTGGTACTGGCACTGAAAGGACTTGCTTGCTCCCTGAAGTAGAAATATATTTTAACAACTATTTTTTCTTTTCTAATGCTATCTACAAGAAGTTCTGGTGGCATAGCAGTTAAAGCAATAGGCTATGAACCAAAAAGTTTGAACCCACTAGCTGCTCTGCAGGAGAAAGATGTGACCATCTGCTTCTGTAAAGACTTACAGCCTTGGAAACCCTATAGGCTTGCTGTAAGTTGGAATTGACTCAAAGGCAATGGGTTTAATGTCATATACAAACATCTATCCTGATTATAAGGTCTCAATTTTGTACTATGATGTTATTATGAATTTTGGGAATTCTTGGATGTTTCTTTTTCCAGATTACCCATACACAGAACACACAGAGAAACAGAGAGTTGGCACTAGTGAAACTTTTGGCACTGCCAACTGTTGGTCTCCTCCCTATAGCACTTTACCCAGAGCTGACTCTGGTGAAGTCTGAATTTGTAGAATCCTGCCTGTCCTTCCCTCTGTAATAAGTGCAGGCACAATAGTTCTATTATTTTTACTTGCTGCAGACATCATAGGCCCCTTCCATTTGGCCTTAAATATTTTTGTTTCCTTCAGGTTCTCAGGAGATTGGATTTGAGAGGCCTCCAGGGTCAGCTCCAAACTAAACATGCTAAGGCCTTCAAAGTCTTCACCAGGAATGTGATCGTGTATAAATGAATCATTCTGCTATTTATATTTCTCTCTACTGTACGTATGTGAATCATTTTCAAGTTATTTGTCATGATAGAGTGAATAGTCCTTCTCAGAAAAGACAGGAAAAAAAAACCCCTATTTTCTTACTTTCTCTAATTTCCCTGTGTTTTCATCTGATTACTGAACCTTAATGTTCATTCATCCATTCATAAAGCATTTGCTATGTTCTAGGCACTGTCCAGCCCATGGGGATGAATCTATATTCAAGGAAAGCTTTAATTTTCCTTCATAAATATTTTGACTTTTGGTTAATATTCTGTTCTTTCATTACTGCATCTCTGAATCTCTGAAGATATAGTGCTGGTGTTCTTAATATATAAACTAATAAAATTGTCACTCAACAGATATCAGATAGTCTAGCTGCTGGGCAGTGGGGGTATAATGTGATTGTGCTGTCATAAAGTATTAAAGTGAGAAAGCTTGTGGACTGTACAGAGAGCTTGTGGACTGTTTGGAGAGCATTATTTTTTGTTATTTATATAGGTCCATGTTAAAGAATGATGGAGACATTCAAAACTGAAGTGTATCATCATCATGCTTTAAGTTCAGAGATGTTCATTACAGTGTTATTTATCATAGCAAAACATTGCACACAATCTGGTTGTCCAGCAATAGAGAAATAAATTGATCATATAAATAGAATTCAGTACAGCTATTATAATATTTTAGGATTATACTAATATTGGAGTGTGATTACAAATACTATTAAATTAAATAATTCTATTATAGTAACATGTGACCAAATTATATTTTTAAAAATATATGTATATTTATGTTTGCCAACCTGAAGGAAAATACCAAATTCTCCATAAATATCAACAGTCAGTGATTATGTCCTCTGCATTATAGGTGATTAATAGTACAGCATAGTGGTTAATCCCATGGACTCTGAAACTTGACTGACTGCATGAATGCAAATTCTCACTCTACCGTTGCTGGCCATCTGACCATATCAAGTTACATACCTTACATGCCTCAGTTTCTTCTTAGTTTCTTCTGTAAAGTGGAGACAATAAAGAATATACTTGCCATATGGGGTTTTTTTTTTTTAGGAATAAGTTAGTTAAGATAGGAAAAGTGCTTAGAATAGCCTTGGTATAGAAAACACTATATAAGAGTTATTATTTTTAGTATTATCCATACTGTTAGCAATGAATATGTCTTCTATACTTAGAAAGCAATTCAGTAAATGTTATTTTAACTAAAAATATGTTGCATTATTGATTAAAAAAATGTACAGGAATGTATCCCCTTTGTATCATAAATGTGTTGAGTTAGTTGTTGTTGTTGTTGTTGTTAGGTGCCGTCGAGTCACTTCCGACTCATAGGGACCCCAAGCACAGCAGAATGAAACACCACCAGATCCCGCGCCAGCTCCATGATCCCTGCTATACTTGAGCCCATTGTCGCAGCCACTGTGTCAATCCATCTCGTCGAAGGCCTTTCCCTCCTTTGTCGACCCTCCACCTTACCAAGCATGACATCCTTCTCCAGGGAATGGTCCCCTCTGACAACATGACCAAAGTAGGTGAGATGAAGTCTGGCCATCCTCGCTTCCAAGGAGCATCTCGGCTGCACTTCCTCCAGGACAGATCTGTTAGTTCTTTTGGCAGTCCATGGTACCTTCAGCATTCTTTGCCAGCACCACAACTCAAAAGCATCAGCTCTTCTTCGGTCTTCCTTATTCATTGTCCAGCTCTCACATGCTTATGAGGTGATTGGAAATATCATGGCCTGTGTCAGGCACACCTTAGTCCTCAAGGAGACATCCTTGCTCCTCAGCACTTGAAAGAGTTCCTTCACAGCCGACCTGCCCAGTGCTACATGTCGTCTAATGTCCTGACTGTTAGTAGGAAATGACAATTAAAATAATGTACATTCAATTTCTAGAGTAAATTATTTGAAAGCTATAAATAAATTCACCTTTTCTTTTGTCCATTTATCTTCAAATATGAGCAGAGAGGGAGGAGTTTCTCCTCCAGCAATGGTTCTCAGACCTTGACATATATTAGAATCACTTGGAGGTCATGTTAAAATACAGATTGTGGCCCCCCCAATGAGAGATTCTGATTCTGGACGTCTGGGGTAGGGCTTAAGAATTTCATCTCTAGCAAGTTCCCAAGTGATTCTGATGCTATTGGTTCAGGACCATATTTTGAGAGGCACTGATATATAGTACCTAATGCCATGATTGAGAGGAACCAGCAGCCCAGGGTCTCAGTTACTTCCTCCAGTTATGATATTCCTCCTCCCTTCCCTCCCTTTCTTCTTTCCACAAACATTCATGGAGCACCTACCGTGGGCCAGACATAGTGTTGAATGCTGGGGATAAAAAATATTTTGCTCTTAAAGAAGAGCATGGAAACAATTAGTCCAAGAGACTAGTAGACCATGAGGTCCTCAGCCTATATGACCATGAGACCAGAAGAACTAGATGGTGCCTGGCTACCACTGTCAACCACCTAGAAAGGGATCAGTGCAGGAGATCTGGATAGAGTGGGAGAACAATGTAGAGCAAAACTTAAAATCATAAAAATAGATCAGGTTTACTGGTCTGATAGAGCCTGGTGAGACCTCTGACACTATGACCCTAGTTACCCTTCAGGTCCAGAATTGAACCCATTCCTGTTGCTTTCAGCCAAACAATAGACAGACATATGAGGTGAACATTTACATCAGGTGAACACACTCTTTGGAGTGATCATTCATGGGAGAACAGAAGGGCAGAGTTTGCACAGAGAGATAGCTTGGGAGCTGGGAGTGCATGGGAGGGAAGGACACAGGAAAGAGGTAACTACAGGGAGGAAGTGGGAAGAAAGCTCTTCCATTGTGGAGAATTGCAGTCAATGTCATGAAACAAAATGTGTATGAACTGCTGTATGGAAAATGAATTTTCTCTGTAAACATTCACCCAAATCATAATAAAAATTAAAGAAAAAATTTTGCTCAATGAGTTTACCATCTAGGGGAAACCTTAGACAAATTAATCTCTGCTATCTCAACCAGGAAGTGAAGAACTTAATTATTAATTCATTTTAATAGCAGTTATTACACTTTATTACGTCCCAGGTACCATGAAAAGCAAAAACAGAACAAAAGCATTTAATCATATAATATTTCCAGTATGCAAAGTATTTTCATAGAATTCCGTAAATTTTATCTCTTTTGATCCTCACACCAGTCATTTGTGGTAGATAAGATATTGTCTTAGTTTCTCAGTGCCACTGTAACAAGAAACCACAAGTGGGTGGCTTCAAAGAATACAAATATACTTTCTCATAGTTCCAGAGGCTAGAAGGCCAAATAAGTGTGTAAGCTCTAGGGAAAAGTTCTTTTTTTGTTTTTTTCAAGTTCTAGTAGCCTCTGGCAATTCTCAGCAATCCTGTG
Organism: Orycteropus afer afer; assembly: GCF_000298275.1. Lineage (NCBI taxonomy): Eukaryota > Metazoa > Chordata > Mammalia > Tubulidentata > Orycteropodidae > Orycteropus > Orycteropus afer. The sequence continues at coordinate 4,582,852 of NW_006921844.1, read as the reverse complement.
TGGCATCTTCTGTTAGAGTGGCACTCAAAAAACAAAAACTCACTGCTGTTGGGTTGAATCCAACTCATAGCAACCCCTACTTGGGTTTCTGAGGTGGTATCTCTATGACAGTAGATTGCCTAATCTTCCTTCTGAGGAGTGGCTGGTAGGTTTGAACTGCCAGCTTTCTGGTTAGCGGTCAAGTGCCTTAGGCACTATGCACCAGAGCTGCACTAGGTAACCAAAATAGTCACCCATAGTGGACAGGTTTCAGCAGAGCCTCCAGAATGAGTCAGACTAAGAAGAAGGGCCTCATTATCTATTTCTGAAAATTAGCAAATGAAGACCTTATGGATAGCTATAGAACACTGTCCAATAGCCTAGAAGTTGAGCCCACAGCTGGCAGTTCAAACCCACCAGCCACTCCTTGGAAAAGGTTAGGCAATCTACTTCTGTAGTGATACCACCTTGGAAACCCAAGGAGAGGTCACTCTGAGTTGGGTTTGCCTCGATGGCACATAACAACAACAACCCATAATAGCCAAAACAATGGACTCAACCATATGAACCATCATGAAGATAGTGCAGGACAAGGCAAAGCTTCATTCTTTTATATATAAGGTCATTGTGAGTTGGCGCCAACTTGATGGTAACTAACAATAACAACTCCATAGATGAGTCAACCAAAGTACAGAAAGGTCAAGTGGTTTACTTGAGTTGGAAAGTAGATAAGGTGGATGTGAGTTTAGTTCCTTTGCACCCCATTCTAGAGGCTTTCACCTGTATATCATCTTGAACTAAATCTTCTCCAAGGTCCCTTCTTGTTCTTTTAGTAGGTGATCCTTATTTCCATATTTGTTGAATTAAATGGTGATCATTTTTTATCCATTATTCCAAAGCTATGGGAATTCTTTCAGATAAAAATCAGAAATTCACTTATTGTCAGCAGTGCAAGTTAGCAAGTACTTACAGAGTATCTAGTAGGTAACAAGGAATGCACTGAGGAATATATCTTTAAAATATGTAAGATGTAGCCCTTGTTTTTGAAGGGGTCACAGTCTAGTTCTTGTTGTTGTTAGATGCTGTTGAGTCAATTCAAATCATGATGATCCCATGTGTGTAGAGTTGAGCTGTTCCATAGGGTTTTCAAGGCTGTGGCCATTTGGAAGCATACCACCAACCTGGCTTGTCTTCAGATATGCCTTTGGGTGGGTCTGAACTGCCAAACTTTTGGCAAGTAGTCCAGAGCTTAACCATTTTTGTATCACTCAAGGACTCCTGGGTGGAGCCTTATAGGACAGACAAATAAACAGAAAATATAGTACAATGTGGTAAGGTCAATGATAGAGGGATGTCAGGATGTTAAGGAACCACAGAGTGGGAGCAAAAACCCAGGCTGCATAAAGGGTTGGAGAATATTTCCAAGGGGAGCTCATGTCTAAGCTGATACACGTGAGATAAATGAGTTTCACAAGGAGTTTAGGAAGCAGGTGATCTTCCCAGAGGAAACTGTGAACTAAGGCACAGAGGTGTAAAACAGTAGGGTGTGTTCCAAACCACCAAACCCTTTGTCATCAAGTAGATTCCCACTCATAGTGATCCTATAGGATAGAGTAGAACTGTCCTATAGGATTTCCAAGGCTGTAATCTTTATGGAAACATATTGCCACATCTTTCTCTCACAGAGCAGCTGGTGAGTTCAAAACACCAATATTTATGTTATCAGCCAAGTGTTTAACCACTGTACCACCAGGATTGTAGGGTGTGATCATGGAGTTGTAAATTATTTCATAGGCTTGGAATGTGATGTGTGGCAGTATATAAGTAGAGAGGTAGGCAGAGGCTAGATCATGGAGGTCCTAGTAAGCAACACTTGGAGATATATATATATATATCCTGTACATGGTAGGAAGACTGCATATTATAGAAGTTGAAAGTTTGGGCTTGGCAGTTAGAAAATATGTGGTTAATTCCAGTTCTTACATGTATGAGTTGGTGATCTTGGACAATTTAATCTCCAAACTTGATTTCCGCAATTGGAAAATAGGAATAATAATGTCTACTATGTCCACTGCTTGCTTTGTGAGGATAAAAAGAGGTAATGCCTGTACAGTTCTTGACACAGTGCCTACCACAATATAAGCTCCTAATAAATGGTACTATAGTATAATAATAGTGATGGCAATAATTATCATTAGAAAGCGTCATCATAAAATAACCACCTAACTGTGCATTATATTTTGCAATGGAGAGTAAGCCTGTGATGCTGACTCCTGGGGAATTTACTGTCTTAGAGGCCACTTTAGCTTGGACAAAGAAAGCATAGATAACTGTGAAAACAATGCCTATGAATAATAGTTTGGTGTTATTTAACAAAAGTGGAAGAAGGGAACCATGACCATGGTTTGGTATGTGACAGGATGTCATTAATAATATTTTAACCTGTGCTTTGTTTTGTTCATTGTGGTAGATTCAGAGAGAAAGACAATCTCAGAGACAAAGGATGAATAGGTGGAATTTCCACTCATATCCAAGAAAAGGCAGGCAGCGTGGCCTTTGCTTGCTTGAGTTTTGGAATCCCTGCTCCCGAGAGGCATTGACAATTTTATTTGTTTTCCAGATGAGAGGAAGAGGAGGGCTGAAATTCCTTTATAGAGACTAGGAAAGAATAGTGAACTTGTACGTAGAGTGTCTGAATTCTAGACTGCTTCTTGTACAAAACCCAAAACTAAACCTGTTGCCATTGAAGTCAATTCCAACTCATAGTGACCCTATGACAGAGTAGAACTGCCCGACAGGGTTACTAAGGCTATAAATCTTCATGGGAGAAGACTGCCACATCTTTTTCCCACAGAGTGGCTGGTGGGTTTGAACTGCTAACCTTTGGCTAGCAGCTGACTGCCTTAACCATTGCACCACCAAACTCCTTCCAATTGTACAAGACTAGAAAAAGAGTCCCAGACTCACTGCCGTGGGGTTGGAACCAACTCATAGCAACTCCTCCTTGGGTTTCCGAGACAGTATCCTACAGAAGTAGATTGCCCAACCTTCCTTACTCAAACTCACTGCTATCAAGTTGGATCCGACTCATATTGACCACTTCTTGGGTTTCTGATGTGGTATCACTATGAAAGTAGATTGCCCAACCTTCCTTCCAAGGAATGGCTGGTGGGTTTGAACCACCAGCCTTCTGGTTAGCAGTCAAATGCCTTAGGCACTACGCCTAAATCATAACCTCTTTGCTTGGGTAGTTATGTGAGAAATAGTGTCTCGGCCCCTGCGGACTGAAGACCTAGGGAGAGGAAAGCTGAAGAACTTAGAACAGCCATCACCAACAAATGGAAGGAGCAACTTGCAACTATCATGCATGCATTAAAAGGAGCAACAGTGATAGCAGCGACAGCGAGGGACTAATGACCAGAAAACCCTCCTATGTTCTGATACAAACCAAGGGAAATAGACACCCAAATCAAACCCACTGCCACTGAGTCAATTTAAACTCATAGCGACCCTATGCTGTTGTTGTTATGTGCTGTCGAGTCACACCCGACTCATAGCGACCCCTCCTTGGGTTTCCGAGGCAGTATCACTACAGAAGTAGATTGCCCCATCTTCCTTCCAAGGAGTTTCTGGTGGGTGTGAACCATCAACCTTCTGGTTAGCAGTCAAGTGCCTTAGGCACTATGCTACCAGAGCTCCCATAGCGACCCTATGTTGTTGTTGTTATGTGCCGTGGAGTCGGCCCAGACTCATAGCGACCCCACCTTGGGTTTCCGAGGCAGTATCACTACGGAAGTAGGATTGCCCAACCTTCCTTCCGAGGAGTGGCTGGTGGGTTTGAACCGCCAGCCTTCTGGTTAGCAGTCAAGTGCTTTAGCCACTATGCTACCGACCCTATAGGACAGCGTAAAACTGTTCCATGGGGTTTTTAAAGCTGTAAATCTCTATGGGAGCAGACTGCCTCATCTTTCTCCCATGGAGTGGTTGGTTCAAATCATCACCTTTTTGCTTAGTAGCTGAATGCTTTAACCACTGCCCCACCTAATAGAGAGAGAGAGGAAGCCACAAAAATGAGAGAATTTAGGCTGACTGACTTCGGTGCATGGAGTTGGAAAGTGGATTTATGTGATTTAGACAAATAAAAACACTGATACAGCTTACAACTGGCACAATTTATACTCATTGAAGTATTTTCCATAACTCACTGATTATATTGTAGGTTTTGGCAAGGTCCAATTTATACGCCAAAGAAAACTTACCTAGAAATAAACTTCTCCACCCTATTGACCCACTAAAACACCTGATTGTGGGGATTATTGTCTTCCTTCTTTTTCCACTCAGTCCTTAGTATCCACCAAACCAAAAAACCAAACACACTGTCATTGAGTCATTTTCAACTCTTGCTACTGCTACAGGGTTTCCAAGGCTGTAAACCTTTACATAGGCAAACTGCTTTATCTTTCTCTCTCAGAGCAGCTAGTGGGTTCAGACTGCCAACCTTTTGGTTAGCAGCCCAATGTCTTAATCACAGTGCCACCAGAGCTCCAGTTAGTATCCACAGCCCTTGACATTCCAGCAAAGTCTCAGACAATGGAAGGTAAGACATCAGTCTTGATTGGGTGCTTTTGAAAGCTGCTGTCTCTGGTTTGTTGTTCTTCCTGACGGAGGTCAGGATGGTTTTGCAGTTACCATGTCTTTTTGCATTAATGGCTAACCAGATCTTGAGTGTTATCAGCTCTACCTCCACTGCCCCACAAACACTCTTGGCAAGAGAATGTCATATACCCTCTTTATTGCCTTTACCCACCTACCACACCTCTTGCCCTGTAAGCCTCAAAGGACTCCAAGGAAGGAGCGAGTTGCTACCTGCTATACTGTTCTCCACTAGTTTGACTGGTTTTTCCTGCTATGGCCAGCCCCCAGTCTCTCTGCTTCTGAGGCCCTAGTGACCCATGGAGACCTACGTGTGGTGTGGTCCGTAGCCAAAGTACAAAGATCTCAGTTTTGGCAGGCAAACAGTGAAATGGGCCTTTCAAGTGATTCTGAGAATCTGAAAAGTGACTTTGTTGTAAAACCTGTGATTTTCCTTTCCGCCTTTCAATGAGCCAGAGTTTTGAACTATACTTAGTATTCAGAACTCAAAGTGTTCTCTCTGTGCTCATTGCTTATAAATGTAGTACAAAGTGAACCCTTTCTCCCAGTAAGGGGCAGCGGGTGTTTGAAGAACCCTGCTGCTGTCCTTCAGATGGTAATCATATCTGACACACTTCAACTGGCCATCACCACACCAGGTTCTAAATATTTTTCTGAGCAAGGAAAAGGAAAAAACTATTCTGAAGAAGTTTTCTTTTTCTCCTATGCTTAAAAAAAAAAAAAAAATTGCACAATATTACTGCTTTAATTCAATTAACTCAATGAGGTGGTTGTTAGTTGCTGTCAAGTTGATTCTGACTCATGAGAACCCCACGTTCTACAGAGTAAAACTGAACTCTACAGAGTTTTCAAGCAGTTTTTCAAGAGTTTTCTGAAGCAGATTGCCAGGCCTGCCTTCTGAGGCGTCTCTGAGTGGGCTCAGATTGGCAAAGCTCATACTTGAGTGTTTGTGCCTCCCAGGGATGCCAAGCTTTCCCTAGATAAAAAGTGATTGTCCTAGAAAGTGAGGCAAGAAAGTAACATATACTGTAACACCTCCTTTGTGCTGGGGGCTTGGTATACTTTAAAAAAAAGACAAGCATTTGCCATTGAATTGATTCCATCTTACAGCTACCCCATGTGTATCAGAATAGAACTATGCTCCATAGGGTTTTCAAGGCTGATTTTTTGGAAGTAGCTTGCCAGGCCTTTCTTCCAAAGCACCTCTGGATGGACTCAAAGCTACAAGTTTTCTGTCAACAGCCAAGTATGTTAACCATTTGCACCACCCAGGAACTCCCTGGTACACTTTCAAAGGAAAAAAAGAAACATCAAGTCCGACTCATGGTGACCCCCATTGGGTTTCCAAGGCTGTAAATCTTTACAGAAGCAGACTGCTTCATCTTTCTTCCATGGAGTGGCTGGTGGATTTGAAGCACCAGCCTTTGGTTAGCAGCCAAATGCCTTCTTGTGTAATCCTCCTAGCAGGCTAGGTTGGGCAGGCTGTCATCGGTATCTCTTAGGCTCTCATTAATTAACATGGCAAGATCATCTAAGAGAGTCACACTAGAAGTTGGAAGGCTACTTGAGTCACTCAACATCACTTATGCCACATTCTTTCATTTAAAGCAAGTGATGAGGTCAAACATCATTCATGGGGTAGGGAAACAGGCTCTGCCTCTTGCTGAGAGAAGCTAGGAAGGGATTTATACACAAGGGATGGGTGGAATTATTTCAGTGATTTTTGTAGATCAGAATAAAAAGGAATAATGAGAGCTGATTCTTATGTAGGTACAAATGAACTATTACTATTAAATGAAACATCATTCACAGTTTTCTTAGTTCCTTTGCAGAAAATTGCACTGTATGGTCAAGGTGTAGATACATGATAAACAAAGAGAAGTAGTTTCTATTTGTCACCACAACCTGCAAAATAAACTAAGGTAGATTTAATCAGGTTTGGAGAGTGTGTTTGTAATGATTAGACAGAAAATAGGCAATAGGTAATTCAGTGTAGGAGCTCTGGGGAAGTCATTCTCTAGAGCAGTTGAAATTGAACAGAGGCCTATGGATTGCTGGCTCAGAAAGAAATGCTAAAGGATTAAGATGCTGTGGGCAGAGAAAGCAAATTAGTTTCAGATATGATCCCTAAATTGAAAGTCAAAGGGTGGATGCTCCTAATGGCAGGTGTTAATTTGCAACTGAGCTGCTTCTCACATGACCAACTCTGAGAAGCGTGCTCCAGGGTGAGTAACAGCTATGACTGATTTATCTAATGATGGCTAATAATTCTTCCAAGCCACACCAGGTAGGCATGTTGTTGTTGTTGTTGTTATGTGCGGTCAAGTCAGACCTGACTCATAGCGACCCCTCCTTGGGTTTCTGAGGCTGTATCACTACAGAAGTAGATTGCCCCATCTTCCTTCCGAGGAGTGGCTGGTGGAGTTGAACCAGTAGCCTTCTGGTTAGCAGTCAAGTAAGTGCCTTAGGCACTACGCTACCAGAGGCATACTAGTTTTTAATATCTTTTGTTATTTGCTTGATCTTTAAAGGCTTTTTGATCTCCAACAGCTACGATAAGCTGGGTTTTATATCTCAATGAAATTTACTTCTTAGGATGGACTTGGTGTCCTTGTTTCCTGGCAATGCTTGCAGAAAACAGTCAAGGAAGCAGTGTCATTGGTTAAAGATACAGAGGAAGATCCCAGAACTTGAAATACCCAGAGGTGTAATGGCAATAACATCAGATTGGGATGCAGGAGAAGACTTTGCTTTCATATAAGCTCTGCTGTTCTCCAGCTATGTAAACTTAGATGCTTCCCACTCCTTCACCTTGTCCTCAACAGGTAGTCTTTCCATAGTTATCTCTTGAATATAACCACTTCACTTTGTCTATACACCATATCCTAGTCCAGGCCTTCTTCAACTATCTCCTGGGTTAAGGCAACATCTTTCAAAGTTCATATCCAAGCATGTCACTCTGCCATTAAAACCTTTGCATGGCTCACTGTTGCATCTGCAGACCCCTGAGTTTGGTAAACAAGACTTTTTATGATTTGGGCCTATTTCTCCACGTTTACTTCTTACCATTACTCCTTCTCTGTGGTAGGTTGATTTTTATTTTTAAATGGCCCAATTTCTTAACCCCTCCCTGTATCCACATGCTTTGCAGTAAGATGGTGCAATTTCTGCCATGGAGCAATGGAGTCTTTTTCCCCACCTCTTGAATCTGGGCTGGCCTATGACTTGCTTCAGTTTATTGAATGCAGTGGAAGTGTCAATTCTGAGCCTGGGTCTCAAGATGCTTGGAATGCTTCTGCTCTCTCTTGGAATGCTGCCACTGCCATGTGGAGAAGGCCAGACTAGTCTGCTGCAAGATGAGAGACTATTTGGAAGAGAGCCAAATTATCACAACCAAGGCTATTCTAGACCAGTCTACAGCTAGCTGATGCCCAGACATGTGAGAGAGTTGCTTGCCCAGCTCACAGTTGACGACAGATAAATGCATGAGCCTAGCCAAGACCAGGGGATCTGCTCAGCCTACCCATAGATTCCATGTAATAATAATGCTGTTATTGTTTTAAGCTGCTGCATTTTGGGGAAATTTGTCACACAGCAATAACGAATTGATACACCTTTAATTTCATCTCTCTGCACTGACTGGGCTCCAGTCAGGCTAAATTTCTTGTAGTTTTCTGCTTATGCTATTCTTATTCTCACCTTTTGGTCTTTGCGTAGGCTGGTTCCTCTGCTTGAAATGTTCCTATCTCCCAACGTTTCCCTTTGCCTGTCTAAATTCTGTTCATTTTTCATGACTTAGCATAGATGGCCCTTCCTCCAGCAAGTTTTGCCCTGAGACTAGTTAGTTGCCACTGCCATGTTCCCCCATCACATCCTGCTCTTACCTGTTTCTTAGCACTGTATTGTAATTACTTGTGTACTC
>NW_006921844.1:4556395-4574076 GCF_000298275.1 Orycteropus afer afer | reverse complement strand
ATATATTTACTTATATATACATAAATTTTTATTGTGATTTGGGTGAAAGTGTACAGAGCAAATTCATTTTCCATACAGCAGTTCACATACATTTTGTTTCATGACATTGACTATAATTCCTCACAATGTAACAACTCTCTTTCCACTTCTTCCCTGTGTCCTTCTTTCCTATGTATTCCTGCCCCCTGAGCTATCTTCCTGTGCAAATATTGCCCTTCTGTTCTCTCATGATTGATCATTCTAAGGAGTGTATCTACCTGATATAAATGTTTACCCTATATGTCTGTCTATTGTTTGGCTGAAAGCTACAGGAATGAGTTCAATTCCAGACTTGAAGGGGAACTAGGGGCCACAGTCTCAGGGGTCTCACCAGGCTCTATGAGACTAGTAAACCTGGTCATTTTTATGAATTTAAGTTTTGTTCCATGTTGTTCTCCCATTCTATCCAGGATCTCCTGCACTGATCCCTTTCTGTGTGGTTGACAATGGTAGCTGGACACCATCTAGTTTGTCTGGTCTCATCGTCAAGTAGGCTGAGGTTCACATGTTCCACTAGTCCCTTGGACTAATTGTTTCCATGTGCCTTTGTTTTTCTTTGTTCGTCTTTGCCTGGATGAGGAGAGACCCATTGTTGCATCTAGAAGGCTGCTTGCAAGCTCTTAAGACTCCAATTGCTACTTAACAAAGTAGGATGTAAAACAATGTTTTCATGTAGCATGTTATGCCAATTGAACTTGATGTTCCCTGTGACCATGGTCCTGAGCCCACAGATCCAACTACTTGCTTCCTCAGGGTGGATGGCTGTGGCTAAGAAGTTAACATAACTTTACCTCCTGTTAGCTCTACCATATATATGGTCATTCTTACAGCACATACAATTATGTATGTAAAAATATCATCTCTCAACCTTATATATGGTCATGAGTATATTCCCTATTACCTGATCATTCAGTCTGTCTATCCATTTATTTACCTTAATTACCATTAACATTTATTTACTGTTTTTTATAATTGATGATACAGTATTGGATATGTAAAAGAATTTATCTTTGTTACCTGTATCTCTTGTGCACCACTCTTTGTCTTCCTTTTCCTTAGTGTTATTGTGACCCCATCTTCTTCCTGTGGGATGGATGGTGGGTTTTGAACCACTGACCTTCCGGTTAGCAGTCAAGTGCCTTATCTACTATGCCACCAGCAGATTTCAGAGGAAGTAGAAAGGCTGCTGAGTGACAAGAGGAAGCCCCTTTGGGGAGATTTGGACTCAGAGTGGGTCCAAGGTGCTAGAAAAGTGAAAGCAGATGTCCTCATCTTCAGCAGCTTCTTAACCTTCCAGAAGGCAGTTGTGGCCCTGGCTCAAGAACACAGAGCCCTCCATTTTGGTTTTCTTGCCCCATTGTGTGACCCTGAGCAAGTCCTCCCTTCTCTGCACCGCCCCTCCATACCTACTTGAGTGTTTGGTCAGTTGATCTCTAAGAACCCTTCTATCTCAAAAAGCTTCAATTCTACAGATTGCTCCATAGGGGTTTCAATGGCTAATTTTTTTTGGAGGTACATCACTTTCTTCCAAGGTGCCTCTGGGTGGACTAGAGCCTCCAATCTTTTGTTAGTAGCTGAGTGCTTAGTCATTTGTGCCATACAGGGACTCCCAGTATATAGTAGGGACTCAATATAACAAGGATTTCATCTTACTTGGATCCACAATCAATGCCAATGGAAGCAGTAGCCAAGAAATAAGTGATGTATTGCATTGCTGGAATCTGCTGCAAAATACCTCTTTGAAGTGTTAAAAAGCAAAAATGTCACTTTGAGGTATAAGTGCACCTGACACAAGTATTTTCAATTGCCTCATATGCATGTGAAATCTGGACAATAAATAAGGAAGATCAAAGAAGAATTGATGTATTGGAAATATGGTATTGGTGAAGAATATTAAATATGCTATGGACTGCCAGGAGAATGAACATATCCATTTAGGACAGCCAGAATGTTCCTTAGAAATGAGGATGATGAGACTTTTTGTCTTTTGGACATGTTACCAGGAGCGAGCAGTACTTGGAGAATGACATCATGATTGGTAAGGTAGAGGGTCTGCCAAAAAAAAAAAAAAAAAAAGGCCCTCCACGAGATGAATTGACACAGCAACTGCGACAAGGGGCTCAAACATGACAATTGTGAGGATGATGCAGGACCCAGCAGTGTTTCATTCTGTCATTCATAGGGTTGCTATGAGTCAGAACTGACTTGATGGCACCTAACAACAATGTATTACTTTGCCAAGGAATAACTGAAGTTATTCTACTTCCCTAGGTTTCAGTTTTCTAATCTATATAATGTAAGGTGTGGGAAGAATCAGGGATGTAAGTGTGTTTTGTTTTGTATGACAGCTCTGGTCCATTAATACTGAAAAGGATTGTGTGGCTGGAACTGGAGTTATAGGGGAGGAATGCCATGATTAATTAGCTATGTCTGCTATGGTCAGGAAATAGAAAGTGACAGCAAACCTGCCAAAGACACGCTAATCTAGGGAAAGATGATTTATCTGGCTCCTGTAAATCTCAATCTTGGTCAGCTCAGCCATGTCTGTGTTATATATTGTGCCAATGAAGAGAAAAGCCAAATGTGAAACTGACTGGATGCCAAAGTTAATGTCACTTGCTGTGGAAGAGAAAAGGTACTTGCCAATCCACATCTTCTTTTGCCTGGGTGCACAGCTGGACTGTTTTTCCAGCCCTCTGGCATTAAATTTTGACTGCCATCCAGAAGGTTGGTGGTTCAAACCTACCAGCCGCTCCATGGAAGGAAAATGGGGCAATCTACTTCTGTGAAAATTTACCACCTTGAAAACCCAGTGGGGCTCACTATGAATCAGAATCAACTCGATGGCAGAGGGTTGTTTTGTTTCGGGCATTAAATTTGGGCCCTATGATTGGTGTAGGAGTTCCTGGGTGTTGCAAATGATTAAACACTAGATTACTAATGGAAAGTTTGGAGGCTCAAGCCTACCCAGAGGCATCTTGGAAATAAGGCCTGGTGATCTGCTTCTAAAAGGTCTCGGCCTTGAAAACCCCAGGGAGCACTTGTCCTCTGCACACATGAAGTTACCATGAGTCAGAATCAACACTGTGACAGCTAACAATGACAGCAACAACAACAGTCGGTTCTCTCCAGTAGTGAGTCACCTCTAGGTTGAACTGAGTACATGTAGGGGAGCATTCTTTGTGCCCCTCTTTCTTCCCCTATTGAACCCTTTGCAAAGCTCTGGGTACCTGAGTGACCCACTGCCATCAGGTTGATTCCAACTCATAGCGACCCTTGGGTTTCCAAGGCTGTATGTAAATCTTTATAGAAGGAGATTGCCTCATCTTCCTTCCACATAGCAGCTGATGGATTTGAACTGCTAACCTTCTGATTAGCAACCAAATGCCTTACCCACTGTGCCACCAGAGGTCCTGTGGGGGAGATAGATGCCAAATATTAATGACATCCATGGAAGTCAATAAACATGACATTTGATGCTTTAAGTCCTTCAGGTAACCTCAAGTAATGACTTCATAGATTGGGAAACTTTAGAAGCCTGTATTGTTCTGTTCTGCATTTATTTTACTCTTTCTACCTTCGCAGTCTTTTCCCATAGGAGGTGACTGCCTATGAGGGCATGATAAAACCCCACATACAGCACCACCCCTTTCTCTTGGTATCAGTTACCCCACAACCCTTCAGATGGAAAAATTATGACTCTTTAAGCCCAGGAAGACAATGATTTCTCCCCTCAAACTCGTTGCCTTCCATGACATGATTGCAAAGTTCCCAAGTTCAGGGCAGAAACAGAAAATGTGAATTTAAAATATTCACGCCTTTCTGTCTGCAGCAGCATGGTGCCATAAATATGCATATCCAGCCAGAGAGCAGCTGCCTTCTGGTTCCTGGAGGCAGGGCCCTTCAATAAAAAAAGTGGGAGAAGTTGTCCCTTCCTACATCTCTGCCTTAATCTGGCTACGGAACCCTCATCTTTCTCCTTCTAATTACGGTCCCCAGAGCCACTTGCTTTTCATGCAGTAAAATGTTTTCTTCCTACAGTCCTATCAAACTTACCCATCTTATGGCCCAGTTATCTAAATTTGCTCTCTTTTCAAGATATTAATCTGATCAATTTTTATAAACTAATGGCTTAGCTGATACTTAGGGAAGTGGCTTTTCTTTGCCTCCCATGTAATAAATGAACTTTTCTACAATTGCTTATGAGGGGATGGAGTTGTCTAACCTGGCAGTTTCTTTCTGGGCATTTTAGGTCAGCAAAGACAAAAGGAAGGCTCTGCAATAGACCAGTGGTGAAAGTCCTTGGCCAGGGACGGCCACATGGCACTCGGCAAATCACCCTTTAGAAGGTAGCTGCGTGATCTGCCAGTGCCCAGGAGTGGTCTAGACTATATATGCTGTGATTGCAGAGGAGACCAAAACAATGGAGACAGAGGGAATTTTGATCAACTGAGTGGTGTGATTTTGGTGGTGTGTGCCAGAATGCCTATGGGAGGGCCACCTGAGGAAGGGTCAATGGGTGGTGTAGATTTCTGTTAGAGTCAAGGCAGGAGGAGGGCACTGGGACTGGCTGGGGCTAGAGAGAAATTTTAGAAAGTCATGAAGAGGCAACCAAGAGATTGAGGGAACTCCCCCTTCCTGGGGGTAGGTTGACAGATTTAGCAAATAAAAATGCAGGATGTCCAATTAAATTTGCACTTCAGATAAATAATGAATAATTTTTTGTATAAGTAAGTTTAACTGGGCATCCTGTATTTAATCTGGCTACATATCTGGTGGAACAAATCACCACCTCAGATCCACTGTTTCAGATAAACACATTTATCAGTGAGCTTACATGATTAACTGCCTCATCCATCACTTTTTCCTGTCCCACTTTTCTTTCTTTCTCATTTCTTCCCTAATTGCAGCATTCATGATAGTGAATATATTTTTTTTTCTTGATATATATGTATATTTGTGTTTATTTTTATAGGTATCATAGGGTAAGTTTGAAGACTTGAATTTGCCTGTGGCCTTGACTGGCAGGGGAAAGCCACTATCACCACCATCACCACTATTGCACAAGGTAACTGAATTCTTACTATGTGCCAATGGCCAATTTATTGCTTGCTAGAACTTTACACAGTCTAAGTTATCATTGTCTCGCATTTACAGATGTGGAAGAAACTGTGGTTAAAGAATAATTTATGTCAAGTTATAAAGTCAGTAAAGTGGCAGAGACTACAACCCTATTTATTCTTAATCACCACACCTTACTGTTATAAGCACCTCAGAGGGGCAAGGCAGACGGAAACCTTTATTGGGTCTGGACTGTTATCAGCACCTCCTTTTCCATGAAAGGTTAGTGGAAGGGCAAAACTTCTGGGAAGCCTGTGCTGAGCTGTTTAGGCAGGAGGATTGCAACAACATCTTTGGCAGGCCAGATTCTCTTCAACCAGTGTCCTTTGGCTGATTGCAGAAAGCTGAGGCTGCCGGCTTGCATAAGATAAAGCCTCACCGGTGCCAGACGAAGGGAAACAGCAAGGTGAAAGCCCTCTGGGAGTCTGGCTTGTCAAACACATCTTGACAGGCAGCTTGGCCCTTCCCAAAGGATGATTCCCCAGCTATTAAATGACCCTGGAGGAAGTGGATGTGCTGCCCTTCAGAGTGCCCAAGCAATGACAAAAGACATACAGATGTAACTGCCCATGTGTAGGTGGAAAATCCATCATGACAATAGGCTGCACTTGAGTCACCAAATGGATGCACATGGCCACCTGGCTGGAATTCGACCACCCTGCCACTTCCAGAGAAATCAGCTGTGGCTCCAGCCTGGCCACTGGGCCAAGAAAAGCAGCTCAGCAATCAGATCTTTCAAAATCAATTTAGCTCATGCTCCAAAGTCCTGGCTGTAATTGACAGCAACTTCCTCCTTGGTTTCCTTAACCATCAGATAAAAGTGCTGAGCCTTTTTAAACCTTTTTGAGGGCAGTACTCACCTTTAAGTGGAATTTCAAGAGGCGCCTGCAAAGAGATTTGACTTAATTCCAGACCTTTCCTTCCTGCTGGTATGACTAATTAGCAGCACAATCCCGACCTTTGGTACACTTGAGTTTATGTGTAGCGATCTGAAGTGGGAAGTATTAAAGAGGCCGCTGCCTGGTGGTGAAGTGAAAAGATTTCTACACTCCTTCTCTGGTCTGTGAAATGGGGATAGCAATAATGAACTCTCCTAGGTGGGTGTAGGCCAATTAGTCAAAGTTTGTAAAGCTCAGAGTTTTATTACAGCTTCTCCGTGGGTGGAAAGTGGGCAGGACCTTTCTGTGACTTTGCATGTGAAACTAATTGCCCTGGAAATGTTGGGAATTTGATCTTCCATCAAATCCTCCAGTCCTTCAGATCCCTTGACAATCTTTGGCTATTTGCATCTCAAGGTTAAAGGAGGCTGTTGCTTTCTGGATGCTAATCAGTTGTGAAAACTTTTGATCTCCTTGAAAACTAAAACCCATTGCAGTAGAGGTACATACAGGCTGGCTTTATTGGAATTTATTTAGCAATTTTTGAGTTTTAATTCTATTTGCCTTAGGGTTCTGTAGAATCCTGGAAAACCACTTAATATTTCTGAGTTTTCCTTTCCCTATATGTGATCTGAATTTTATTATATCTCCTAAGGGGTGTAGAAATGACCTGTATAAAACTCCAGCTCGTAAGAGTTTGTAGATTTAGTTAAAAGAAACTTTGCAAATGTTTTCTGGGAAAAATATATGTCTACACACATATACAGGGGAGCTCTGGTGGTGTAATGCCTAAGGCATTTTGACTCTGGTAGCATAGGCTACCATAGCATAAGGCTGGTGGTTCAAACTCACCAGCTACTCCTCGGAAGGAAGGTTAGGCAACCGCCTAGGAAACCCAAGGAGGGGTTGCTATGAGTTGGATTCAACTCGACAGCATATAACAACAACAACCAGAAGGCTGGTGGTTCAAACCCACCAGCTGCTCCTCTGAAGGAAGAGTGGGAAAAGTAGAGATACTGCCTCGGAAACCCAAGGAGAAGTCTCCGTGAGTCGGAATCGACTCGATGGCAGTGAGTGAGATACACGTATGTGTGTATTGTTTTCCTACTAAATACTTTGTAGTAAATGGAAATTATCTTTCTAGGCCAGGGTTTCTCAGCAGTGGCACCACTGACATTTTGGACTGGATAACTCTTTGTTGGGGAGGTGGAGAGGGCTGTTCTGTGCATTGTAGGATGTTTAGATGCATCCCTGGCTTCTCCCCACTTGATGCCAGTAGCACCACCCCCCACATACACACACACATACACACTAGTCATGACAAACAAAAATGTCTTCAGGCATTGCCACATGTCCCCTAAGGGTAGAGCTGCAAGATTTAGCAAATACAAATACAGGATGCCCAGTTAAATTTGTATTTTAGATAAACAATGAATAATTTTTTGTATGAGTACATTTAACTGGGCATGCTGTATTTAATCTGACAGTCTTCTGGTTAAGATGTCCTCCCTGCCCCTGCAAGTAAGAACCACTGATCTAGATAAACACCTACATTTATCAACAGTGAACTCATGTGATTTATCTCTGATTCCCATCCCACTTTTCTCTCTTTTGTGTATCTTTTGTCCTAATTCCAGCATTCATGATAGAGAATAAAATAAATTACATTGTGAGCCTGACCACAAATTGTTACTAGCCTTGAGCATGAGAACAAGTAGAAACAAATTGCTCCTATATGTGCAGTACTGTGATAAGATTGAAATCAGTCAAAAAACAGCAGTTAAAGCAATTCAAAATGATGTCTTTCCTAACTGAACCTTTTTGTGAATAGCACAGGACCCAATCAGGTAAGCCTTGAAGGAAGAGGTATATCCTTTGAAAAGTGAACCCAGAAGTTGCTGTGAGTTCTTATTTTTGCCAGTTAATCAACAAATATTTTTTGAGCAATGACTGTGTCAACCAGAGGCTGCATGGCATACAAATAAGGGAAAGGCACAGTGTGTACCTGGTGGAAAACAGCAGGTTGTGCTTCCATAGAGACTTGCTGTTAGGTGGCACTGTCCCAGGACTGAATCAGGTGCAAATGATAAGCAAAGAGGAGAAACAGGTAACTGTGGGCAGGGTAGGAGTCAGAGGAGCCTTGGTAGAGGAGGTGGGTAGAAGGATGGGTAGATTTTGGGGTGGGGGTAAACCAATCTGGTTGGAGACATGTGAATGCCTCCTGAATATGGATAATTTGGTGCACAGAGCAGGCCAATAATTTCTTGATCCTAAGGAGCTGTAGGAGCTCTGGTGATGTAGTGCCTAATGCATTTGACTGCTAACCAGAAGGCTGGTGGTTCAAACCCACCAGCCACCCCTCGGAAAGAAGGTTGGGCAATCTACTTCCATAGAGACACTGCCTCAGAAACCCACGGAGGGGTCGCTATGAGTCAGGTCCAACTAGACAGCACATAACAACAACAACAACAAGGAGCTTTGGTGGCACAGTGCCTAAGGCATCTGACTGCTCACCAGAGGTTGGTGGTTCAAACCCAACCACTTTGTGGAAGCAAAACTGGGCAATCTACTTCCATAAAAATTTACCTCCTCAGAAACCCAATGGGAGTTGCTATGAGTCAGAATTGACTCAATGGCAGTGGGTTTAGTTTGGTTTTTTTAAGGAGCTCTGGTGGTGTAGTAGATAAGGCATTTGGCTGCCAATCAGGTCAGTGGTTCAAACCCACAAACTATTTCTCAGAAGGAAGAGGAGGCAATCTACTTCTATAAAGATTTACGGCCTTGGAAATCCAGTGGGTGTCGCTGTGAGTTGGAATCAACTCAAGGGCAGTGGCCATTTTTTTTTTTTTTTATTGATTGGAGTCTCTGGGTGATGCAAATGGTTAATGTGCTTGGCTACAAAATGAAATGTTGGCTGTTCAAAACCACCTAGAGGAACTTCAGAAGGAAGGCCTGGCAATCTTTTGAAAAATCAGTCGTTGAGCACTCTATGGAGCACACTTCTCTGGCATGCAGGGGTCTCCATGAGTCAGCACTGACTACACAATGATTTTTTTTTTTTTTTTAATTTAAATTGACAATGTTTAAATATTTGGCCAGTGTTAGTTAGTTGTTGTTGTTATATGCCGTCTGGTCGGATCTGACTCATAGCAACTCCTCCTTGGGTTTCTGAGGCAGTATCACTATGGAAGTAGATTGTCCAACCTTCTTTCTGAGAAGGGCTGGTGGGTTTAAACCTCCAGCCTTCTGGTAAGCGGTCAAGTGCCTTAGGCACTATGCTACAGAGCTCCTAGTGTTTAGAGAAGTAGAACATTCATGAGGTGGGTTTGGGGGGGCAGAGAAGGAAGCTAGTTGTCAGCTTTTAGTCTTTCCTTATTGTCCCCAACAAATATGCTCCACTCTACAAAGTGAAAGGTACTTAGACTACCAGCAAAGAGACCATCTGTTGGTATTGAGCATGCTCTTTGAGGGTGACCCTTCCTCCCTGCTCCCAGTACAAACAGTTTACTTGATATTTCATCCAAGTCCATATAGACTCTCTTTGAGTCAAGTTCTCTACATTTTTACATCTGGTATGCTGGTTTCCTCCTCCTCCTCCTTTTTTTTTTAAATTTTATTGTGATTTGGCTGAAAGTTTACAGAGCAAATTCATTTTCCATACAGCAGTTCATACACATTATGTCTCATGACATTGACTGTAGCTCTCTTCCCACTTCCTCCCTGTAGTTACCTCTTCCTTGTGTCCTTCCCTCCCATGAACTTCCGCCTCCACCCAGTTGTCTCCCTGTGCATACACTGCTCTTCTGTTTTCCCTTGTTTGATCACTCCAAGTAGTGTATCTAGCCAGCTTCCTCCTAATCCAGCTAGAAACCTATCTAAACCAAGCCATGGTATTTTTCAATCACCTCATATGCATACAAAAGCTGGACAATGAATAAGGAAGACAGAAGAAGGATTGATGCATTTGAATTACGGTGTTGGTGAAGAGTATTAAATATACCATGGATATCCAGATGAACGAACAAATCTGTCTTAGGAGAAGAATAGCCAGAATGTTCCTTAGAAGGGAGGATGGTAAGACTTTGTCTCATGAACTTTGGCCATATTATTAAGAGGGACAAGTTACTGGAGAAGGATGTCATGCTTGGTAAAGTAGAGGGTCAATGAGAAAGAGGAAAAGAGGAAGACCCTCAATGAGAAGGATTGACAGTGGCTGCAAAAATGAGCTCAAACTTAGCAAAAATTTGAGGATGGACTGGGCAACGTTTTGTGCTGTTGTACATAGGATCACTATGAGTTGGAACCAACTTGACAGCACCTAACAACATAACAACAAACCTATCAATATAGTATTGATACATATATCTTGATTAAAATGTTTATGTACACAATATTGTTCACGATTTGAAAGGGTCTGCATCATATACTCCATGAAGGGCTATCTCTTGTGGTGGCAGAAGTGATAGGAAACAGTGGTGCCAGGGAAGGAACATTAATTGAGAGGCAAGAGGCCTGGTTTTGAACTCTGGCTTTGCAATTTATTTGCTATACAATTAATTTGCTACATGCTCTTGTGCAAGTCATATCTCTACCCTGGGCCTTCATTCCTTACTCTAAAAATGGAAGGTTGAATTGGAATCACAGATGACAAATGTTTCATCTTATATACCAATTCTGATTGAATGGAGCAGCTCCCTGGAATGCTATATCAAGAAAGATTTTTACACCATATCTGTGTTCCAAAAGAAAGAGTGATAATTTAGCAAAATCTACAGTGGACAAAGAGAAAGGGTGGTATTGGTGATGACAGCATGGGTGCCCTTGATTGAATAGGTGCTAAGAAATTCCAGTCAGAATTCTGAGACTTGATATGACTATTTGTTAAAAGTTCTCAGAGAGTTTCTATATTCAGCTGTAGGATTCAGTGGACTTTCTCAAAACTATAGCTAGGTTATTTAGAGCAGGAGAATGCTATATTTCTTTCCTTTATTCTGGATTGCTTTGCTTCTGACCTGCAATTATTTGAATCTATATGTTTGCATTGTTTTTCTAGAAGTGGTGAATTCTTACATTGATGCATCCATACTCTCACAACATCCTTATTGTGACCAAAAGCATACATTAAAAATTTGTATTATAAAAGCAAAGTGTTATGACCCCAAACAGGATAGAAAGCTAAAAACTATAAGCTAAGTTAAAAGGAAAAGCACAGGCTGTGCATAAATATTTGCAAATATTTATCTAAAAGTGCTTAAAAGATGAAGAGCTCCTAAAATCAATAAGAAAAAGACAAATGACTATAGAAAAAGAGCAAAGGATATGAACAGTCAACTCAAGGAAGAAGAAATGTATACCCCTAAAGACACATGAAAGGCATTCAATTTTTTTTTAATGATCTAAAAAGTGCAAGATATTGCAGGATACAATTTTCTCTCTATCATGTTGACAAGGAAGTAGACAAAAAAGGATGTAAATTGGTGATCCAACAGAATGCAGAAGTTATTGAACAATAACATTAATACCACATGCAAGTAAAACTTTGCTGAAGGTAATTCAACAACAGTTGCAGCAGTATATTGACAAGTAACTTCCAGAAATTCAAACTGGATTCAGAAGAGGATGTGAAATGAGGGATATCATTGCTGGTGTCAGATGGACTGTGGCTGAAAGCAAAGAATACCAGAAAGATTTTTACCTGTGTTTTATTGACTACTCAGAGGCATTTGACTGCATGGATCATAACAAATTATGGATAACATTGCAAAGAATGGGAATTCCAGAACATTTATTGTGCTCATGAGGATCCTATACATAGACCAAGAGGTCATCATTCAAACAAAACAAGGGGATACTGCATGGTTTAAAATCAGGAAGGGAGTACATCAGGGTTATATCCTTTCACCATATTTATTCAATCTGTATGCTGAGCAAATATTCTGGGAAGCTGGACTATATGAAGAAGAACATGGAATCAGGATTGGAGGAAGACTCATTAATACAGTGACAGTCTGTGACACAACCTTGCTTGCTAAAAGTGAAGATGCTTTGAAGCACTTACCGATGAAGATTAAAAACTACAACTTTCAATATGGATTACATCTCAACATAAAGAAAACAAATATCCTCACAAATGGACCAATAAGCAACATCTCAGTAAATGGAGAAAAGATTGGAGTGGTCAAAGATATCATTTTACATGGGTATTGATTGCATCCACAGTCAATGCCCATGAGAGCAGCACCCAAGAAGTCAGGTGTTGTATTGCATTGGGCAAATCTGCTGCAGAGGACCTCTTTAAAGTGTTAAATAGCAAAGATGTCACTTTGAAGACTAAGGTGTGCTTAACCCAAGAAATGGTGTTTTCATTTGCCTCATATGCATATGAAAGCTGGACATCGAATAATGAAGACCAAAGAAGAGTTGATGCCTTTGAATTGTGGTGTTGCAGAGGAATATTGAAAATACCGTGGACCATCAGAAGAACAAACAAATCTGTGCTGGAAGAAATGCAGCCAAAATGCTCCTTGAAAGCAAGAATGGCCAGACTTTGTCTCACCTCCTTTCGTCATATTGTCAGAAGGGACCATTCTCTGGAGAAAGATATCATGCCTGGTAAAACAGTGGGTCAGGGAAAAAGGGGAATACCCTCAATGAGATATATTGACACAGTGGCTGCAAGGATGGGCTCAACTATAGAAAGGATTATGAGGACGGTGCAGGATCAGGCAATGTTTCATTCTGTTGTTTATAGGGTCGCTATGAGTCAAAGCCAACTCGATGGCATCTTACAACAACACCAGGTTAGGAGGCTTGAAGTCCGAATTCAGGATATCAGCTCCAGGGAAAGGCTTTCTCTCTCTCTTCAACTCTGTGGGAAGGTTTCTGTCTTTTCATCATCTGTGGGCCTACTGTTCCTTGGGGATCTCCATGTATCTTGGCATCAATCTTCCTCTGGGCATAGGAGATCCTTAGGGCAGGACCCTCAGGTCTAAAGGGCATGTTCTGCTCCTGGTTCTTCTTTCTTGTTGGTAGTCAGGTCCCTTTCTCTCTGCTGGCTTCTCTCGCCTTTTGTTTCTTGTAAGAGAAAAAGTAATGCAGGCCATACCCCAGGGAAACATCCTTTACATCAGATCAGGGCTGTGACCTGAGTACAGGTGTTTTATCCCACCCTAATCCTGTTTAATTAACTTAACAATCATAATCTAATCTTCATCAACATAACCTATTCCTGCTCCTCAATGCTTGTAGGTCTGGATTTACAACACCTTTACAATGATCACAAAATAGAGGATAATCACATCAGATCACAACATGGGGAATGATTACATCATTACACACATACCACATTACAAAATCACATAACTGCAAAACCAAATCATTGCATAACTGCCAAACCACTGAGAAGCATGGCCTAGCCAAGTCGACACATATTTTGGGGACGCAATTCAATCCACGACAGCACCCTAAGAAACAAAGCAATGAAGAAATGAAGCATGATGCACCCATATTACGGTATACTTTACATGTTAGATATGCTGGGTCAACTTGGTTTATCAAGGAATTGTTTCCTGTCTCTGTATAGCTCTGAGTTAGAGATGGCAAAAGAGAAACTTGTGCTAGATTGGGAAGGTGGAAATGAAGCAGTAGTTGCTACCCCCAGATGGTTGTGATCAGTTGCAGTGAACGACAGATGCAGAGGCACCTGGCAGGTTCCATCTTGCCGTTGGTGTTCTTCCTGTGTGCCCCAGACTCATCCCCAGATGTGTGATTTTGTGCCCACAGAGGCTTCAGTTACACAGAGGCAATAGTTTTCCATGAACCTTTCTCTACAAGCTTTCTCTTTGCAGTTCCACTTCAGAGGCTAGTTGTGCTTGGTTTCTCAGACTGATTGTGTAGTGGCTTTGCTCCTCCAGCTTCCTCTGCTCAACCTTTATTTCCCCAGCTCCTTCCACAGTTGTGTGAGGTTTAATTTCCATAATAATTAATTTCTATAATAAATCTCGTATTTCATAAGTTTTCAGCTTCCCTGACTGAACTCTCTTTGGAAGTAGTACCAGGGAACAGAACTATAAAATTGGGAACTTGGAATTGGTTCTTTTATTTAACTAGATTTTAAAGCATCAATGACCCTGTTGTGAGTGGTGAATGGGATTCTGGTAGTCCATGGCAGATAGTGGCAAATACTTAGATGATCACCTCTAGCCACCTGCATGGTGCAGGGGTAGTTGGTTCAGTGGTTGAATTCTTACCTTCTTTGCAGGAGATCAGGGTTGGATTCCTGGCCAATGCACCTCAGCACAGCCACCACCTGTCCATCAGTGGAAGCTTGTATGTTACTATGACACTAAACAGATTTCAGTAGAGCTTCCAGACTAAGATAGGCTAGGAATAAAGTCCTGGTGATCTACTTCTGAAAAACCAGCCCATGGAAACCCTATGGATCACAACGGTCTGATTTTGTTGTGTATATGATTGCTATGAGTTGGGAGCTGACTCAATAGCAGCTAACAATAACAACAGTCACCCAAAGCCAAGTGTTGATGGGAGACAAGGTAACCAAGCAGCTGTTGCCATAAACTATTCTAGTGGAAATAAAGAATAAATGAATAATTTCTTTTTTAAGGATCAGCTGTTTCCTATGAGGTAGAGATTAAAGATGTGCCAAATGTCCAACTTTTCCAAACTGCTGTACCACTCCATCATCTCTACCATCTACTACTCCTTCTCTTCTCAGTACTCTCCCTTCTGTCTTTGGGTTTGGTAATTCACTGCATTGTCTCACAGAACTTATGGACTGTGCTTACAGTTAAGTGATTTATTAGGGAACTAACTCAGAATTAGGATCAACTTGGAAGTAACAGGAACAACTGAGGATGCAGTTCCTCAATCAGGACAGCTTCTTCTTTTCCTCTGTTGCCAGATCTTTCTGGGGCCTTGCTGCCACCAGGCCCTCTGGGGGCCTTCTTGAGCAAGTGTTACAACTCTTAGCTCCATGGGTCAGCAAGCTCTACCACAGGCATTTTGTTCTGGTGTTCTGGTTCCTGCTGTCGGGCACTGCTATTGCTCTCGCTACTGCTGCACTGCCATCTCTCACTGTCTTCTTTGTTATAGCTCCTCTCTTTTTCTCCCTTTAAGCCTAGGTAGGTGGCAAAACTGACCAATCTCCTTGTTAGGGTTCCATACACCTTATACAACTATTGCCTGTATGTAACTGCGGCCTCTATGAGCATATGATCACACATCTGGGGATGAATCTGGAGCAGACAGGAAGACCTAAGAAGACCACCAATGGCAAGCTGGAAACTGCCAGGCACCTCTGCATCTGTCGTTCACAGCAACTGATCACAACAACCATGTGGGGGGTAGCAACCATTGCTTCACTTCCACCTTCTCAATCTAGCAGAAGTTTCTCTTTATCCATCTCTAACTCAGAGCTATACAGGGACAGGAAAGACAGGTAGTGGCTCTCACTCAGTAAGTGAAGTTGAAGGCATCCCTGATAAACCAATTTGTGGACCTCCAGAAGGGTGTCATGCTCTTTATTTACATTATTAGCAAGCTCTGCAATCCTCTTGTTGGGACATAAGCACCTCATTGCATAGTCCCACCCAATCATTTTGTGAAAATTATAAATTGTATAGCTGGAAGGGCCATATTAAGTAATTCACTGCACTGCAAAAGTATAATGATTGTGGAGTTGATTAGCTACTTTCAAGGACACAGGAGAATTTGGAGGGGAAAAAAAAAATCTCAGGGCTTTTAATTCTCAGCTAAAGTGCTAAGTAAAGAAATAGAAAGATTGTATGATTACCCTGAATGAAAACCTTAGCTCTTGTAGCCACAGTTTAAGATTTCTGAAAATCAAAGCCAAAGTTGAATCTTATGATGGCTAAGTTACAATACAAATTGAGTTCACAAACTCATATGGCCTCTTATGTTAAATTTAGGCATTAAATGGAAAGGAGTAGGATAAAGAAACTTAGAATAGGGACATATGGGAAGATTCCAATGAAGCTTAGTACCTTGAGCCTCCAAATTCTTCTGAACCCCCTTTTCCAGGAGAAACATCCTCCCATATTTGAGAAGGCTAGGCTTCCCTTGTCTGAATAACCTATAATGGCCTCTTTTGAGGTTGTAGCCTCACGGTGGAATATACCACTTTCCTACTACCTTCATTGCTTACAGACTTAAACCAGACTCCAGACACACATCAGAAGGCCAGGTACAAAGTGTAACACATGAAAAGGTACTACATTGTTGTTAGGTGCCATCAAGTCAGCTCCAACTCATAGTCACCCTATGTACAGCAGAATGAAACACTGCCCAGTTCTGAGCCAGCTTCACAATCCTACCTCAGCCCATCACTGCAGCCACTGTTGGGGTCTTGCCCTTTTTTGCTGACCCTCTGTTTTACCTCATGACATTCTTCTCCATGGAATAGTCCCTTCTGACAACATAACCAAAGTTAGTGAGGCAAAATCTGGTTATTCTTGCTTCCAAGAAGCATTCTAGTTGCACTCCCAGGACAGATTTGTTAGTTCTTCTGGCAGTCCATGGTATTTTCAACATTTTTCACCAATACCACAATTCAAAAGCATCAACTCTTCTTTGCTTTTCCTTATTCATTGTTCAGCTTTCACATATATATGAGGCTATTGAAAATACCATGGCTTGGATTAGGTACACCTCAGTCTTGAAAGAGAAATCTTTTCTCTGTAGTATTTTTTTATTTATTTTTATTTTTTTTAATTTATTTTTAAAGAGGTCTTTTGTAGAATTTTTGCCCAGTGCAGTACGATATCTGATTTCCTGACTGCTGTTTCCATGGGTGTTGATTGTGAAACCAAGTAATATGAAATCTTTGACTTCAATTTTTTCTCCATTCACCATGATTTTGCTTATGAGTCCCATTGTGAGGATTTTCATTTTCTTTATGTTGAGGTGTAATCATCCATTCTGCAGACTATAGTCTTTGATCTTCATCTGTAAGTGCTTCAAGTCATCTTCACTTTCAGCAAACAAAGGTGTGTCGCCTGCACATGACAAGTTGTTTCTTCCTCCAATCCTGATGCCACGTTCTTTTTCGTATAGTCTATCTTCTCATATTATTTGCTCAGGATGCAGATTGAAGAAGTATGGTCAAAGGATATAACCTTGATGCACACCATTGTTGATTTTAAACTATGCAGCATCTGTTTGTTCTATTTGAATAACAGTCTTCTGGTCTATGTACAGGTTCCTCTTGAGCACAATTAAGTGTTCTGAAATTCCCATTCTTCTGAATGTTATCCATCGTTTGTATGATCCACAAAGGCAAGTGATTTTGCATAGTCAATAAAACACAAGTAAACCTCTTTGTGGTATTCTTTGCTTTCAGCCAAGATCCATCTTACATCAGCAATGATGTCCCTCATTCTGTGTCCTCTTCTGAATCCTGCTTGCATTTCTGGAAGTTACCTGTCAATATACTACTGTTTTTTAATTACCTACAGCAAAATTTTACTTGTGTGTGATATTAATGATATTTTTTGATAATTTCCACACTCTGTTGAATCACATAAAGATTGATATCTTCGGCATTAGTGAGCTGAAATGGACTGGTTTTGGCCATTTTGAATCAGACAACCATATGATCTATTATGC
>NW_006921844.1:4552899-4554220 GCF_000298275.1 Orycteropus afer afer | reverse complement strand
CGATGAAAGAGGGGGAGGCCTTCAAGGAGATGGATTGATACGGTGGCTGTGATGATGGGCTCAAGTATAGTGGGGATTGTGGGCCTGGAGCGGGATCGGGCGGTGTTTCGTTCTGCTGTGCATGGGGTCACTATGAGTCGGAAGCGACTCGACGGCACTTAACAACAACAACAACATTGAATCACCTTTCTTTGGAATGGGTAAATATATGGACCTCTCCCAGTCATTGGCAAGGTAGCTATCTTCCAAATGTCTTGGCATAAATAAGTAAATACCTTCAGCATGGCATCTGTTTGTTGAAACATCTCAATGGGTATTCTGTCAATTCCTGGAACCTTGTTTTTCACCAATTCCTTCAGTACAACTTTGCCCTCTTCCTTCAATACCATTATTTCTTGATCATATGCTACCTCCTGAAATAGATGAACATCAATCAATTCGTTTTTGTACAGTGACTCTGTATATTCCTTCCATCCTCTTTTGATTCTCCTGCATCATTCAGAGGAGGTACTATACATTCCAAAATAACTTGGAAGATTTTGCCAATTTATATCAATGAAACCTAGGGAATATATAAAGTAATGAATCTAGGTAGGTGAGAGTAAAAGGAATATAATAGTAGATTTAATGAAATTTGTGGATATGGGTGCACAAGGCAGAGATTTTATATTCAATGTGGGATGGAATCAGGGAACCATAGGGCTCACTGTGAGATTGACCTGAGCCATAATCTTTTTTCTGACTGGTAGACCACAGTGGCATTTTGCATATTCAGATGTTAGTGTTAGTTCAGTAATCTCTGAAACTATCTAGTGATTATTTCCCTAGTTCTTGAAGGGAATTGAAAGAATTCCCACATTGGTTTTCTGACCTGTGAATAAGGGCTATTATAAGAAAGTCTAAGTGGAAGCCTATAGAATTACATCTATCTACCAGAGTAGTAAACCAAAAACAGTATTTCATTCCTGGAGTGATTGCAGAGATCCATGACTTTAGAGTCATCTGGCCTAGAGTTCATATTGTTACAAAAGGAATAGAGAAGAGTTTTCTGAATTCACAACATCCTCGTGGTATAACAGTGCTCCTCATGCCCTATGGTGAAAGTTAATAGTGGTGCACTGATCGCTGAAGGCATAGGGAATGAAATGGATAGTGTGAGAAGTAAATTATAAATACCAGCTATCTGGTGGCCTAGTACCTAAGGCATCTGACTGCTAACCAGAAGCCTGGAGGTTCAAACCCACCAGCCACTCCTCAGAAGGAAGGTTGGGCAATCTACTTTTGTAGTGATACCGCCTTGGAAACCCAAGGAGGGGTCGCT
>NW_006921844.1:4547888-4551989 GCF_000298275.1 Orycteropus afer afer | reverse complement strand
TTCACTCAGGCAGCTACTGGCTGCTGAGACTGAGAAGCTCAAGGTCAACAAATAAAATGGCACAGTCCCAATGTTACCAAACCACATGGCAGGCCATTAATTTAAGTCCATTGAAAGTCCCAAGGTTGGCAGAGCATGGCAAGCTGTTGAACAACGACACGGCTACATGCAGGGTTCAAGCATGCCATAAGCTAGAGACCATTCCCAAAGCTGTTTCTTATCTAGAGGAAGCAGACCACATCCCTAAGGCAGGTATACAGCTGCTCACAGTAGATTCCACCGTGGAGTTGATTACCAGTCTCATCATGGGGAATACTACATCCAGCTGCCCAGCCATTCAACCAGGCCCAGCCAAGTTGACACACAGAGTTGACTACCACATATGGTTACTTAGGTAGGTTGAACAGGTAAGGTCTCTCTGAGGAAGAGATGCAAGCTAAGAGCTGAAAGATAAGAAAAACCAATGTTAGCTATTATTATTATTATGGAGTTCCTGGGTGGTACAAATGGTTAATATACTCAGCTGCTAACTGAAAGGGTGGAAGTTCAAGTGTACCCAGAGTCACTGCAAAAGAAAAGTTATCTAATCCCCCTCCAACTCCCCCCTTAAAAAAATCAGTCATTGCGCTATGTATGGAGCACAGTTCCTCCCTGACACCTAAGGTACCATAAGTCAGAGTTGATGGCAATGATTTATTATTTCCTCTTGTCTTAGTTATCTAGTCCTACTGTAACAGAAATATCCCAAATGGATGACTTTAACAAACAGAAATTTATTTTCTCACAGTGTAGGAGGCTAGAAGTCCAAATTCAGAGCACTGGCTCTAGGGGAAGTCTTTCTTTCTCATCTCTGGAGGAAGGTCCTTGTCTCTTTAGCTTCTGCTTCCTGGTTCCTTGGAGATCTCCATGTGTCTTGGCATCTATCTTACCTCATCTCTCCCTCTGCTCACTTGATTACTCTCTTTTATATCTCAAAAGAAATCAACTCAAGAGATACCCTACACTGATTTTGCCTCATTAATTTAACACAGACAATCCATTCCCAAATGGGAATGGCAGGCATAGAGGTTAGGATTTACAACGTGTATTTTTTGGGAACATAATTCAATCCATAACCCCTCTTTCCTTTTTTATGTTAGCCTGTTCCTCCTTTCTACTTCAACTATTCACCTTTCTTACACACAGCCTCATCACATTACTTTTCTGTTCAAAATCTTTCAGTGCCTCCCTGAGTGACTTTGCAAGTTGTTATCTTGACACATCCAGTGGAAAAGTGCTGCTCCTGTGTTAAAAGCAGGTTTGCTGCTCCATGTGGTGCTGTAGAAAAGACATCCTTGCCCGAGGCAATGGCATTTACACCTTCCAGGGAGATTCATGATTAGAGAAGGCAGAGGAGGTACAGATGCAGAGGAGGGGGCAGACAGGAGGCTAACCGGAACTTAATCTATTAGAAGAGGAAAGGCTTTTAAAAAGTGAATTAGCAATATTTATAGCTACATCCTAGATTCATACTTCTTAACATTCCACATTCTGATTATTAATGGATGCTTGCATCTGTTTCTTCTCATTTTGAGTCATGCCACATCAGCAAATGGAGGTCCCAAAAGCTTTACTCCATCTATATCATTAAGGTCAATATTATTTTGAGGAGGCAGCTCCTCCCCAGCTATATTTCGGCTGCCTTCCAATCTGAGGGGCTCATCTTCTGGCACTATAGGAAACAATTTTCCACTGCTATTCATAAGGTACAACAACAATTCATAAGGTTTCACTGGCCAATTTTTTTAGAAGTAGATCACCTGGTCCTTCTTCCTGGCTTTAGTCTGAAATCTCCACTGAAACCTGTCCATGATGGGTGACCCTGCTGGTTTTTGAAATACTAGTGGTACAGCTTCTATCGTCACAGCAACAAGCAAGCCACTACAGTACAACAAAGTGACAGACTTTCATTTCCTGGTATGGAACAACTCAAAATGAGAAGAAATAGCTGAAAACATTTTTCAATAATTGGAACATGGAACATAGAAAGAATCAAGGAAAGTTGAGAATTGTCAAAAATGAAATGGAATGGTTGAAGATTGATATTCTATGGGATAGTGCCTAAGGCATTTGACTGCTAACCAAAAGCATGGCGGTTCAAACCCACCAGCCACTTCTCAGAAGGAAGGTTGGGCAATCTACTTCCATAGAGATACCACCTTGGAAACCCTAGGAGGGGTCATGATGAGTTGGAATTGACTCGACAGCAGTGAGTTTGGTTTTTTTTTTAATGAGCTGAAATGCATTGGTATTGGATATTTTTAATCAGAAAATCATATGGTCTAGTATGCTGGGGATGGAAAAATTGAACAGTAATGACATCGCATTCATTGTCAAAAAGAACATTTCAAGATCTATCCTGAAGTACAAGGCTGTCAGTGATAGAATAATATCCATATGTCTACAAGTAAGACCAGTTAATATGATGATTATTCACATTTGCACAGCCACCACTAACAGCAAAGATGAAGAAATTAAAAGATGAAAAAATTGAAGAAATTAATTTTGGTAACTTCTGCATTCTGAAATTGATGAAGCATGCAATCAAGATGTTTTGATATTACCAGTGACTGGAATGCAAAAGTTGGAAACAAAGATGAAAGATCATGGAAAATATGGTATTGGTGATACAAATGACACCAGAGATAACAGAATAGAGTTTTGCAAGACCAATGACTTATTCATTAGGAATACATTTTGTCAATGATGTAAATGGCTACTATATTTGTGGACCTTGCCAGGTGTAATACACAAGAATCAAATCAAGACAGCTTTGGAAAGAGATGATGGAGAAGCTCAATATCATCAGTCAGAAAAGGTCAATGACCAACTGTGGAACAGATCATCAATTGTTCATATGCAAGTTCAAGTTGAAGGTGAAGAAAATTAAAAGTCCATGAGAACCAAAGTGTTACCTTGAATATATCCCACCAGAATTTAGAGACTATCTCAAGGGTAGTTTTGACACACTGAATAACTAATTACCAAAGACCAGACAAGCTGTGGGTTGACATCAAGAACATGATACATGAAGAGAGCAAAAAGTCATTAAAAAGACAGGAAAGAAACAAAAGGCCAAAAGAGATGTCAGGAGAGACTCTAAACTTGCTCATGAACATAAAGTGGCTAAAAATGAAAGGAAGAAATGAAATAAAATTGCTAAACAGAATATTTCAAAGGGCAGCTTTGAGAGACAAAGCAAAGTCTTATAATGAGATGGGCACAAAGCTAGAAGTAGAAAACCAAAAGGGAAGAACATGCTTGGCATTTCTCAAGCTGAAAGAATTGAAATAATAGTTCAAGCCTCAAGTTACAATATTAAAGGATTCTATGGGCAAAATATCAAAAGCATCAAAAGAAGATGGAAGAACACATAGAGTCAACATAGCAGGAGGTAGTATATGATCAAATACTGATGGTATTGAAGGAAGAGGTCTAAACTGCACTTAAGGCACTGGCAAAAAATAAGACTTCAGAAAAAGGACAGAAAACACATTGAGATGTTTCAACATATGGATGTAAAGCTGGAAGTGCTTGCTCGTCTATGCCAAGAAATTTGGAAGACAGCTGCCAGATCAATCAACTAGAAGAGATTTGTGCCCATTTCAAAGAAAGGTGATCCAACAGAATGTGGAAATTATTGAGCAATATCATTAATATCACACACATGTAAAATTTTCTTGAAGGTAATTCAGTTGCAGCAGTACATCAACAGGGAACTGCCAGAAATTCAAGCCAGGTTCAGAAAAGGATGTAGAAAGAGGGATATCATTGCTGATGTCAGATGGATCTTGACTGAGGCATAGAATACCAGAAAGATGTTTGCCTGTGTTTTATTGACTATACAAAGTCATTCGACTGTGTGGATCATTACAAATTATGGATAACATTGTGAAGAATGGGCATTCCAGACACTTAATTGTGTGGAAACTATACATAGACCAAGAGTCAGTCATTCAAATGGAAAAAGGGGATACTGCATGATTTTAAATCAGGAAAGTTGTGCTTCAAGATTGTATCTTTTCACCAAATTTACTAAATCTGTATGTTGTTGTTGTTGTT
>NW_006921844.1:4537220-4544012 GCF_000298275.1 Orycteropus afer afer | reverse complement strand
GTGCTTACCTTGCTCCCGAAGACCTGGTCCCTCTCGGTAGGGAACAAGGGAACGTGTTCAGTGCAGATCAGTGAGTAAGCACAAGCCCGAGCTGTATGCCGAGCAGAAAATCTGAGAAACTGGGCTATATGAATAAGAATGCTTCATCAGGATAGGAGGAAGACTCATTAACAACCTGTGATATGCAGATGACACAACTTTGCTTGCTGAAAGTGAAGAGCACTTGAAGCACTTAATGATGATGATCAAAGACTAAAGCCTTCACTACAGATTATACTTTAACATAAAGAAAATAAAAACTGTCACAACCAGAACAATAAGCAATATCATTATAAATGGAGAAAATATTGAAGTTATCAAGGATTTGATTTTACTTGGATCTATAATCAACACCCATGGAAGCAGCAGTCAAGAAATCAAATGACTTATTGCATTGGGTAAATCTGCTGCAAAAGACCTGAGAATAGACCTTGAAAATATCAATAAACATTGAAAGACCTTGAAGGTCAAGTATTAAGAAGGAAAGATGTTACCCTGAGGACTAAGGTGCACCTCACACAAGCCATGGTATGTTCAATTGCCTCATCTGCATATGAAAGAGACAATGAATTAGGAAAACCAAAGAAGTAGTGATGTCTTTGAATTATGATATTGGGAAAGAATATTTAATATACCAAGGACTGCCAGAAGAATAAACAAATTGACTTGGAAGAAGTACAGCCAGAAAGCTCCTTAGAAGGGAGGATGATGAGACTTTGTCTCAAGTACTTGGGACATGTTATCAGGAGGGATCAGCCCCTGCAGAAGTATATCATGTTTGGTAAAGTAGAAGGTCAGTGAAAAAGAGGAAGAGGTGGATTGATGCTGTGACTTTAGCAATGGACTGAAACATAATAATGATTATGAAGATGGTGCAGGACTAGTCAATGTTTCTTGTGTTGTACAGAGTCAGTATGGGTCAGAACTGTCTCAAGGGCACCTAACAACAACAACAACATAGCTTTATCTGGTAAGTAACTGGTGAGACCCTGCTGGTAATGAAGTCGAAGCTGAATTCCCATTTGGACCAGATACTTCATTTGGAGAAACTATGCTATTCATTCTGTGGCTATGAGATGTAGGCAATCATATAACATCCCTGAACTTTTAGTTCCCCAGTGTAAAATGGGGACATGGATCCCAGCCACCTATCTGGAAGGATTGATAGGAAGAATAAATGAGCATGGAGAGGAAAGTGCTTTTCAAAATGATAAATAGTAAATATCACCCACTATTATTACTGTTGTTATTTTAACAGCCATAGATACTTTCTTCCCCTGCTTCTACAAAAGATGTCAGCTAGCTATCTCTCATGGCGGAGATTCAATCACACTGTGAATGACTCCATACTCTCAATGTTACTAGTTTCTGTTGAGTTGATTCCTGACTCATGACCACCTTATGTATAACACCATCTTCATCATGGATGGTATGTTTGCATATTTTGAGTACCTTTCACCATGGGGGTGAGGGCTCATCTTCCAGCACTATATTGAACAATATTCTGTTATGATTCACAGGGTTTTCATTGGCAAATTTTTAGAAGTAATTTGTCAGACCTTTATTCCTACTCTGTCTTAGTGTGGAAGTTTCACTGAAACTTCTCTTCCATGGGTGACCCCACTGCTAGCATCATAGCAACATGCAAACTAGACAGTTTGACAAATTGACAGATGGGTAGTGAAGCCTCTTCCTAGGCCTATTATATTGACAGTCAGGGTGATTATTTTCATAGAATGAATGCAGCACATTTTCTCAAGTGTTAACAGGTGGGTTATTTCTTTCTGGCTAAATCTTTTTCTTATTTTAAGTTTGTTACAGTTAATTGCAGTGTTCCTAACCACTCATCACTTATGTGGATTTCCTGTCTCCTCCCCATGAATGAATCCTAGGTTGAGTTGCCTATGAACTTTGTCCTCTAGCCCGATCTCTAGGGAACTGGGAATTAGGCCATTTGGCATCCACTAGCCCAGTGAAGACAGCTATGTGATACATGTGCCTGAGCTCCATTTCTCCACTTATTGTGCACACTGCTAATTGATCATTGCTCTATCTGCCATTGATGTGGCTTAACGGCATAGCCTAATATGACAACCACTAGCCACATGTGGTTACTGAGCATTTGAAAGGTGGCTAGTCCAAATTGAAGTGTGCTGTGTATATAAGATGCACACCAGATAATTAAGACTTCATATCAAAACAGATAACTAAGACTTCATATATAAAAAAAATGTAAAATATCCCCTTAATAATTTTTATATGGGTTACAAGTTGAAAAGACAATATTT
The DNA here is from genome assembly GCF_000298275.1 of Orycteropus afer afer. Taxonomy (NCBI): domain Eukaryota; kingdom Metazoa; phylum Chordata; class Mammalia; order Tubulidentata; family Orycteropodidae; genus Orycteropus; species Orycteropus afer. Next base: position 4,541,685 of record NW_006921844.1, on the reverse strand, counting down.
TGGGTATACTGGGTTATGTAAAATATGACACTAAACTATTTTTACTTGTTTCTTTTAACTTTTTTGTAACTTTAAAGAAATGGCTACTAGAAAATTTAAAATTATGTTTGTGACTCAAATTTGTGGCTCATGTTACATATCTACTGGACAGTGCTCTAGAGAGCTAGTATCTATAAACCAGAAATAAAATAAGTGGTATTTTATGGGAGCAGGAGAGGAATAGACACATTTTGTGCTTTATAAGAATCTTGGAATGAAAATAATGAAGAACCTCAGAGTTTATCTAGCTGTTTCCAAATATGTCTGTGCAGTAGAAACGCCTGGAATCTTAAATGTAAAAGTTACAGATTTCCGGGCTCTACTCCTAGAGATTCTGGTTTAGTAGGTCTGAGATGGGGCCCTGGGTTCTGCATTTTAAATAAGCAGCCAGGAGATCCTGGAGTGCAGCCAAGCTTGAGAGGTCCTGAGCTAGAACTTCTTTTACACTTCAATGAAAGGATTTTCCTGGAGTAACAAGTTGTTATTGGCAGCATTAAGACCAGAGCACATGTTCCTCATGGATATTATTTTGTACTACAGATCCCACTGCGGCCCAGGAGTCTTCACAGCACTCAGAATGGAATGAGAAACTTGAGCTGCTTCTCATCTGGCTGTCACAGCTCTTCCTTATATGGAGAAAGCCTAGTTTGGCTCAGTAGCCCCATCTGCTGCCAAGAATCCCAAGCTCAGCCTGGTAGAACTGGCTTTGGAGAAAAAGGCAGCAAGTGAGCACAAGGATGTAGCCTAAATGAGGCTGCAATGAGGGAATACTTACTTAGCAGGAAACGAGTAGGAGGAAATGTTGCAGTCCATGACCCTTAGATCTGGAAGGACCTGTAGAAATCATTCTCCATACCATCTCCTGGTATGGAGGAGGGAATTTGGACAAATCATTTCACTTCTCTGGGCCTCAGTTTCGTCATCTGAATAAGAGGGACATGTTGGTTAATTTTATGTGTCAGACTGGCTAGATATGGGGTGATTAATTTTATGTGTCAACTTGGCTGGACTGTGGTTCCCAGTTTTCTGGTCAAACACTAGCTGAAATGCTGTTATGAAGAAGTTACATGTGATTCAATCAGAAACAAAGCAAGTGGAATTTTATGGGAGCAAGAGAAAGTAAATGGCCTTAAGTAAAGCAGATTACCTTCCATAATGTGGGTGGGCCTCTTCCAATCAGTTGGAGGCTTTGAAAGCAAGAAAGGAGTTTTCCTACAGTGCTGTCTACCTCTAGACTATAAACAGACATTTTGCCAGAAAGTCCTCCAATCTTCATTCTTCTTATTGCCTGACATGGATTTTGGACTTGCCAGCCCTCAATTCCTTAAAATAAATATTTCTCTCTTCCCCTCCCTCTCTCTTTGCCTCCCTTTTCCTCTCTCTCTCTTTCTATATTATTGGTTCTGTTTCCCTAGGGGATAATAACATGCTTTGCCCCCTTCCCTCATTATAATAGTCTAATGCAATGATGACTGGTGCCCTGATGGCACAATGATTAAATGCTTGGCTGCTATCCAAAAGGTTAGTGGTTCCAACCTACCAGCAACTCCATAGGAGAACAGACCTGACGATCTGCTCATATAGATTCCAGCCTAGAAAATCCTGTAGTGCAGTTCTACTCTGTCACACAGTGCCCCTGTGAGTCAGAATTGACTTGTTAACACCTAACAACAACAATGATAGAATAATGGGAACGTTGTTACCAATGATTTGGTCCAAAGACACACAGAGACAGAGACAAAGTTAGGACTCTGAACTTCCACTAGGAAGGAACATCATGCAATTTCATCAGCTAACAAAGGAGAGATGTGTTTTGCTACTTCCAGAGGAACATGTCCTAGAAAATTTTTCATGGGAGGTTGAGGCTGGCCTTTTGCTCGGGTGGATTAAAACCAGGCTGCCACTTCTCATTTGTGCATTTATTCATTCACTCATTTCTTCAATTTACATTTGTTGAGTTCCTATTGTATGATTCAAACTTGCAAGAAGTGGTATTCTCAAATTGAATCAGTCATGGTTCTTGCTATGTCCCTGAATGTTTTTCTTGCTGGAAGTATTTTCAACTAGTTGTCACGGTGCACAAGTACCATGACTGGACAAAATAATAATAGCTAACGTTTATTTGGAATTGGCTATGTGCCAGGCACTGTATGCTGGGCACTTCCTGCCCTCCTACTACCCTATTAAATCCTCAGAACACAGAAAAAGAAATAGATCTAGAGAAGTTAATAACTTTCCCAAGGTAGCAGTGAAGTAAGTGGAGGAATTGAATTTATGTCCACCCTTTACACTGCCTTGAAAAATATTTCCTTTTGGTAAAGGCATTAGTTGACTATGGGCCCTACCTAAAATCATATTTGCTTGTGCATGTTCATCAAAGTTTTATTAATTATGCTTTCATATAAAATAACATACACCTTCTATGATTATTTGCCAATCATTCGCTCTCCTGGGGAACTACTTTTGTAAATGTGCTATGCAGGAATTCCATCCCACTCTGTGTGCTTGGACGGAAACTGAGTGCCCTGCCTGCCTTCCTCCGATTTTTTTTTTCTCTTTCTTTTTTCTGGTTTTTAGTTTACTTGCTTTTGTCTATCTTAAAACTACTACTATTATTACTTCTTTTATCCTTTTTAACATTATTCCCCTCCCAGGTCCTAGTTTTCAGCTTTTTTCTTTTCCCTGTTCTTGGTTGCAAATTTTTTTTTCTTCTTTTTCTTGTGGTTAACCCCATTCCTTGTTTTTCTTTTTGCATTTTTCCCACTTTTTCTTCATTATTCTCCTTCTGTGTCTTTATTCTCTTATTGCCCTATCCCAAGATATTGCAGGTTTTCTTGTTTTTTATTTGCTGACCTTCTTGTTTGTCCAGAGGATGCAGCCATTTTAAATGTTTACAGGTGGTGGCCATTTTGGATATTTAAAGTGACTGAGGGTGTAGCCATTTTGAATGTTTACAAGTGGCAACCATTTTGGATTTTAAAGTGATAGCATTCTCATTCAGATTCCAGGGACCTAAGATTAGGCAGCAAGGTGGGAAGGCATGGAGAGGACAGAAAAGGCTAAGGGAATAGGAACAGATCGAGGAGTCAGCTTCAGGGAGCCAGGTGAGGAGAGGGAATCCAGGCCACAAACCACAAGCAGCGAGGTGGGAAGCAGGGAGAGGAAAGAAAAGGCAAAGGGGACTGGAACAGATTGAGGAGTTAGCTGCAAGTATCCACATAAGGGTGGTTGGAGGGGTTTCCAACAGCTAAGGGAGACAAACTTGTCTGTCAGTTTGTCCTACTGTGGTGACGTGTTACTGTGAGTCTTGAGGCTGTGCCACTGGTGTTTCAAACACAGTGGGGTGCACCTATTGCACAGGTATCAGCTTGCAGACTGAGACAGACTAGGAAGAAGGAGGAGCCCATCCACATCTCAAAGAATTGGCCAAGGAAAACCTTAGAATAGCAGAGAAACAGTGTCTGATACATTACTGTGCAACTTTATGAATAGTTCAGAAACATTGTCCAATACAGAGGAGGAAGATGAGTCACTTAGCTTAGAAAGCTCTCAAAGTAGGACTGGGAAAGAGCTTCATTATCAGAGTAAAATCAGACTTACTCATATGGATAAGGTAAAGCTTTCAAGACCTCCATTTGCTGACATGGCACCACACAAATTGAGGAGAAGCAGTAGCAAACATCCATTAATAATTGGAACATGGAATGTAAGAAGTATGAATTGAGGAAAACTGGAAGTTATCAAAAATGAAATGGGTTGCATAAAGATTGATATCCTAGGCATTAGTGAGCTGAAATGGCCTATTTTGGCCATTTTGAATCAGACAACCATATGATCTACTATGCTGGGAACAACAGTTTAAAGAGGAATGGTGTGGCATTCATCACCACAAAGGATGTTTCAAGATCTGTCCTGAAGTACAATGCTGTCAATGATAGGATAATAACCATATGCCTACAAGGAAGACCCATTAATATGACTATTATTCAAATTTATGCACCAACCACCAAAGGCAAAGATAAGGAAATTGAAGATTTTTATAAACTTCTGCAGTCTGAAATTTATTGAACTTGCAATCAAGATGTGTTAATTACCACTGGTGACTGGAATGCAAAAGTTGGAAACAAAAAAGAATCACCGGTAGTCGGAAAATTTGGCCTTGGTGACAGATAATGCTGGAACTTGCACAGTAGAATTTTGCAAGACCAACGACTTGTTCTTTGCAAACACTTTTTTCCAACAACACAAATGGCAGCTCTACACATGGACTTCACCAGATGGAACACACAGGAATCAGATTGATTATATCTGTGGCAAGAGGCAATAGAAAAGCTCAATATCTTCAGCCAAAACCAGGCCAGGAGCTGATTGTGGAACAGACCATCAACTGCTCATATGCAAGTTCAACTTGAAGTTGAAGACAATT
>NW_006921844.1:4536219-4536915 GCF_000298275.1 Orycteropus afer afer | reverse complement strand
AAAGAATTGAAGAAAAAATTTAAGCCTCGAGTTGCAGTATTGAAAGATTCTAAGGGCAAAACATTGAATGATGCAGGGAACATCAAAAGAAGATGCAAGGAATACACAGAGTCACTGTACCAAAAAGAACTGGTGGATCTTCGTCCAATTCAGGAGGTGGCATATGATCTAGAACCAATGGTGCTGAAGGAGGAAGTTGAAGCTGCAATGAAGAAATTGGCGAAAAACAAGACTCCAAGAATTGATGGAATACCCTTTATTTCAACAAATGGATGCCACACTGGAGGCAATCACTAGGTTATGCCAAGAGATTTGGAAGACAGCCACCTGGCCAACTGACTGGAAGAGGTCCATACTTGTACCCATTCCAAAGAAAGGTGATCCCACACAGTGTGGAAATTGTAGAGCAATATTATTAATATCGCATGCAAGTAAGATCTTACTGAAAATAATTCAAAAATGGTTGCAGCAGTATATTGACAGAGAACTTCCAGAGGTGCAAGCCGGATTCAGAGGAGGACGTGGAAAAAGGGATATCATAGCTGCTGTCAGATGGATCTTGGCTCAAGGCAAAGAATACCAGAAAGACGTTTACTTTTGCTTTATTGACTATGCAAAGACATTTGATTGTGTGGATCATGACAAATTATGGATAACATTGAGAAGAATGGGAATTCCTGAACACTTGATTGCACT
>NW_006921844.1:4523218-4535349 GCF_000298275.1 Orycteropus afer afer | reverse complement strand
GTATAGCAAGGATCATAGGAGCTGGCATGGGATCAGGTGGTGTTTCGTTCTGCTGTGCATGGGGTTGCTATGAGTAGGAAACAACTCAATGGCACCTAACGACAACAACAATTTTATTTTATAGCAACATGCTAAAAAAAAAAAAAAATTGGCATAGGGCACTTTGCAAAATACCTTAAGGGGGTGGAAGGGGAGCAATTAGCAAACAAACATAGAAGTTGTGTATTATTTCCATAAAAATACAGTGTAGTAGTGAAAAATAACCAAACAATATCCAGAATATTTAAATAAATTAGAAATCATTAGTTCCATTGGGTTGATTGTGCCTAATAGTGACCTCTTATATGTTAGTGTAGAACTATTCTCCATAGGGTTTTCAATGGCTGATTTTTTAGAAGTAGATAGCCATGTTAACACATAAAATTATTCACCCCATACCTAGCCAGTTTGACACATAAAATTGACCATGATGTCCCTCTTGTTCAGTAGATGACCAGGCCTTTCTTCTGAGGTGACTTTGGGTAGACTTGAACCTCCAATCTTTTTGTTAGCCTCTGAGCATGTTAAATATTTGTATTATCCAGGGACTCCAAATAAATTATAATACAATATTTTTGAAGAATACTTAGTGATCTTGGAAAATGCCATTCTTCATACTAAAACCCATGATCATTGAGTCAATTATGACTTATAGATACCCTACTGGACAGAGTAGAACTGTCCCATAGAGTTTCCAAAGCTATAAATCTTTACAAAGCAGATGGCTACATCTTTCTGCCGTGGACCTGCTACTGGGTTTGAATCGCTGATCTTTTGGTTAGCAGACAAATGCTTTAACCACTGTGCCACCAGAGCTCCTTCATAATAGGAAGATGTAAGCCTGTGATACTAATTTTGTAAAAAACCCATTCATATCCATAAATATAGAAAAAAGATGGAAAACAATTCACTAAGATGTTAACAGCTTTTATCATTGGGCAGTACTGTTTTGGGAGAGCTTATATTCTTTGAATTTTCCCTATTTTCTACAATTAAAAAAATTACCCCCTGCCATTTTATTAGAAATTTTCAAACATGCAGAAAATTTAAAAGAGTTTTATAGTGACTACACATATACCCATCCCCTAGATTCTACAATAAACATTTTATTATACTTGCTTTATCACATATGCATCTATTTCTTTATTGATCAGTCTTATTTTTTGATGAATTGCAAAGTAAGTTCTAGACATCATTATATATCCCCCCAAATTCTTCAGCATGCATATTAGTAATTAAAGTTCAATATTTATTTATGTACCTTTTTTTCTACTGAGGTAAAATTTACTTAAAATGAAATGCACAAATCTTAAGAGTGGGAGCTCTGGTGGCATAGTGCCTAAGGCACTTGACTGCCAACCAGACGGCTGGCAGTTCAGACCCACCAGCCACTCCTCGGAAGGAAGATTGGGCAATCTATTTCCCAGTGATACTGCCCTGGAAACCCAAGGAGGGGTCTCTATGAGTCAGATCCAACTAGACAGCAGTGAGTTTGGTTTGGTGAGAGTAGTATTCAATGGTTTTTACAAATGTGTCTGCCTGTGCAAACCCCTGTCAAGATTCAGAACAACACTACCATACCTCCCAGAGAGTTTCATCATTTCCCCATCAGTCCCTACTCCTCCTCCTTCACCCCAGAGACAACTATTGTTCTGATTTTTTTCCAGCATAGATTAGTTTTAGTTTTGTCTGTTATAAAACACATGTAAATGGAATCATAAAGTACATATTCCTTCATGTGAGGCTTTAATGTTTTTGAAATTTACCCATGTATCAGTGTTTCATATATCAGAATGTTTCAGAATCTATTCTGAAGTACAATATTGTCAGTGACAGGGTAGTATCCATATGCCCACAAGGAAGACCAGTTAACATTCTATTATTCAAATTTATAAACCAACCACTAACCACCAGCCACTCCCCGGAAGGAAGGTTGGGCAATCCTACTTCCGTAGTGATACTGCCTCAGAAACCCAAGGAGGGGTCGCTATGAGTCGGGGCTGACTCGACGGCACATAACAACAACAACAACAAAGCCATGATAAAGAAACTGAAGATTTTTGTCAACTTCTGCAGTCTGAAAGTGACCAAACATGCAATCAAGATGTACTGATTATTGTTGGTGATTGGAATGCAAAAAGTTGAAAACAAAGAAGAATCATCAGTAGTTGGAAAATATGGCCTTGGTGATAGAAATGATGCTGGAGATCTCAGGATAGAATTTTGCAAATTATTCTTATTCATTGAAAATACCTTTTTTCAAAAACATAAATGGTGGCTATACACAGATGGAATTCACAGGAATCAGATCGACTACATCTCTGGAAAGAGGTGATGGAGAAGCTCAATATCTTCAGCCAAAACAAGGCCAGGAGCTGATTGTGGAACAGACCATCAATTGCCCATATTCAAATTCAAGTTGAAGCTGAAGAAAATTAAAGCAAGTCCACGAGAGCCAAAATATGACCTTGATTATATCCCACCTGAATTTAGAGACCATCTGAAGAATAGATTTGATATATTGAACACCAATAACTGAAAACCAGATAAATTTTTTTGAAGGAAGCAAAAGGTCATTAAAAAGACAGGAAAGGAAGAAAACACCAAAATGGATGCCAGAAGAGAGTCTAAAACTTGCTCTTGAATGGAGAGTAGCTAAAGTGAATGGAAGAAACGACGAGATAAAAGAGTTGAACAGAAGATTTCAAAGGGCACCTTCAGAAGACAAAATAAATTGTATGATGAAATGTGCAAAGACCTGGAGTTAGAGAACCAAAAGGGAAGAACGTGCTAGGCATTTCTCAAGCTGAAAGAACTGAAGAAAAGCTTCAAGCCTCAAGTGGTAATATGGAAGGATTCTATATGCAAAGTATTGAATGATGTAGGACACATCAAAAAAGATGGAAAGAATACACAGTTACCATACAAAAAAGAATTGGTCAATATTTAACTATTTCAGGAGGTGGCACCTGATCAAGAACCAATGGTATTGAAGGAAGAAGTCTAAGCTGCACTGAAGGAATTGGCAAAAAACAAGGTTCCAGGAATTGACAGAATACCTCTTGAGATGTTTCAACAAACTGATGCGGTGCTGGAGGCTCTTACTTATCTATACCAAGTAATTTGAAGACAGGTATGTGGCCAATTGACTTGAAGAGATCCATATTTGTGCCCATTCCAAAGAAACGTGATCCAACAGAATGTGAAAATTAGAGAAAATATCATCAATGTCACATGCAAGTAAAATTTTGCTGAAAATAATTAAAGAACAGTTGCAGCACTATATTGATAGGGAACTTCCAGAAATGCAAGATGGATTCAGAAGAGAGATATCATCACTGATGTCAGGTGGATCTTGGTTGAAAGTAAAGAAAACCAGAAAGCTGTTTACTTATGTTTTACTGACTACAAACAGGCTTTTAACTGTGTGGATCATAACAAATTATGGACAACATTGAGAAGAATGGGAATTCTAGAACACTTAATTGTGTTCATGAGGAACCTGTACATAGGCTGTCATTCAAACAGAACAAGGGGATACTGTGTCTTTTAAAATCAGGAAGGGTGTGTGTCAAGGCTGTATCATTTCACTATACGTAGTCAATCTGTATGCTGAGCAAATAATCTGAGAAGCTGGAAGATATAAAGAACACGGCATCAGAATTGGAAGAAGACTCATTAAAAACCTGTGATATGCAGACGACACAACCTTGCTTGCTGAAGGTGAAGATGACTTGAACTACTTAATGAAGAAGATTAAGGACTACAGTCTGCAGTATAGATTACACCTCAACATAAAGAAAATGAAAACCCTCACAACTGGACCGGTAAGCAGATCACGATAAATGGAGAAAAAATTGACATTGTCAAAGACTTCCTATCACTTGGGTTCTACATTTAACACCCATGGAAGCAGCAGTCAAGAAATCAGATGTATTGACCTGGGCAAATGTGCTGCAAAAGACCTTGTTAAAGCATTGAAGAGCAAAGATGTCTCTTTCAAGAACAAAGTTCGTTTAACCCAAGCCATGGTATTTTCAAAAGCCTCATATGCTTGTGAAAGCTGGAAAATGAATAAGAAAGACTGAAGAAAAATTGATGCCTTTAAATTATGGTGTTGCGAAGAATACTGAAAGTACCATGGACTGCCAAAAGAACCAAGAAATCTGTCCTGGAACAAGTGCAGTTGGAATGCTCCTTAGAAGCAAGAATGGCCAGACTTTGTCTCACTTACTTTGGTCTTGTAAGAAAAGCCCATATCCTGGAGAAAGAAATCGTGGATGGTAAAGTAGATGGTCAGTGAAAAAGGCAATGACCCTCAAGAAGATGGCTTGACACAGTGGCTGCAACAATGGGCTCAAGTATAGCAAGGATTGTGATGCTTCAAGACCAGCTGTGTTTCCTTCTGTTGTACATAGGGTTGCTATGAGTCGGAGCTGACTCGATGGCACCTAATAATAACAGCAACATCAGCAACATTCATTCCTTTCTATTGCTGTGTATGATATGAGCGTACTACCATTTGTATACCTGCTCTCTTACGTACACTTGGGCTGTTTCCCATTTCTGACTATTACAAATAAAGCTGCTGTGATCATGCTCATGGAAGTCTTTAAGAGGGTGTATGTTTTTGTTTCTCTTGAGTAAACACCTAGGGATAGAATCACAGGGAGAAAGACTAACTGAATGTTTAGTTTTATAAGAAAGTTCTAGTCATTTTCTTAAAGTAGTTGCACAACATAAGTTGCTGTACATTCTTGCCAGTATTTGATAGTGTCCATCTTTTTAATTTTTGCCATTCTGATGAGTGTGAGATGATATTTCATTATGGAGTACATATTATTTCTACAATTAGAAAAAAGTTTTACAAAAAAGACATACAACTGCAATGATGCCACAAAAAAAGAAAGAAAAAGTACTGAAAGTAAATGAGATGAAACTAACAATGTTCTTCCTGAGTGAAGTATGAATTTCTTTCTTTCTTTTTTTTGGTCCTATTTGTTTTGATTTCCAAATTATCCAAAATAAACTTATATTCCTTTTATGATAGAAGAAAACATATCTTATTTGTTTTCAGAAAAATGACCCATAGAAATTAGTACATTAATCTAATTCAGTGGCATTCTAGTGGTCAGTGACTTTATGTGACAATTTAAAAAGTGGGGGTTTTGAGCCCAGTGACATGGGCTATATTTGGGCCTTATTTGTAAATATGCTGTGAGACTGAGCAAGGTACTTTCTTGGTCTGGGCTTTGGTTTCTGCCTCTTTCTTAGAAATGAATTGGAATAAATGCTGTCTAAGTCTTCCGTTGGAGTTCCTGATCAGTACATATGGTTCAGCACTCGGCTGTTAACTGAAAGGTTGGAGGTTTGAGTCCAGTCAGAGGTGCCTTAGAAGAAAGTCTTGGTGATCTACTTCCAAAAAATGAGCCATTGAAATCCTATGGAGCACAGTTCTACTCTGATACACATGGGTTTGCCATGAGTTGGAATTAACTGATTTGGCTTGTTTTTGATTTAAGTTATCTATTGCTATAATAAGGAACTCTGGTAGCATAGTGATTAAGGCATTCGGTTGCTAACCAAAAGCTTGGTGGTTTAGACCCACCATCTGCCCCATGGGAGAAAGATAATATGGTTTGTTTCTGCAAAGATTTACAGCCTTGGAAACCCTATGGCGGCAGATGTACTGTGTCCTGTAGGGTCACTGTGAGTCAGAATTGACTCAATGGCAGTGGGTTTGTTTTGTTGTTTTAATTGGGTATAATGTAAATATGTGAAAAACTGAGTAGGTACTTGAGGAAATGAGATTATTGTTGGGTATGCTTTGATGTTGCAGTGTGATAGATTGCTTTTATATGGGTTTTCTTGCCATGGTCTTATCATTCCCATCAAATGATTGGGTGGGACTATAAAATAAGGTGTTTGTGCCTACCAAGAGGATTGGACAGCATGCTAATAATACAAATAAGGTGCATGGTACCCTTGTGGGGGTGGGACCATGAAAATAAGGTGTATGAAACCCTAATGAGGGGAGTGGTCACTTTTGCCATCCAGCTAGGCTTAAAATGAGCTACCCAGAGGAAGGCAGAGGGAACCTAACTACCAGTAAGAAGACACTAGAGTGGAGCATGTCCTTTGGACCTGGGGTCTTTGCACTGAGAACTTCCTAAACACACAAAGAGAGCCATAACCTTAGAGATGGTAAGAGATAGAGAGAAGAAACGATGGCAGCAGAGACAGCTGAACCAGGATAGAGTGTGGTGGGTTTCCTGGCCCACGGAGCAAGAAAGCTGAATGCCTTTGGGCAAGGGCTTTGCTGGTGCAGTGGAGTGCCTCTGTGCACTTATCAGCAGAGTTAATAGAGCTTTATAACACTTGTCTGAGCAGGGCAAAGACTGGGCTGAGGCGCCGAGGGCTCAAGGGCTCAAGAGAGGCCTGCTTGTGATTATGGCTGAGAAAATGCTGTTCTTAACAAAGAAGTATATCTTGAGTCTTTCCTGATCCTGAATTGTAACCTGTTACTTCCCTAGTGAACCCCATAATTGTAAATATTGTCTGTAAGTTCTTTGTGGCCATTGCAAAGGATTATCGAACCCAGTTAAAAAGTAGAGAGTGTCATAGGAGAGATAGCTGCCTTTTGAATTTGTACTAAGGTTGGAGAGGAGGTCAGATGTCCTATCATGCCATTTTTCCAGACTGGGAACAGAGGGTCACTGCTAGGAGTTTCAATCTGAGTAAAAGCCATTGGAGCCCATAAAAGAGACCCAGCATCACAGAAAAGCCACAGGATGTAGCAATGAGTGTGTGAGCTTCAGAGTCACAAGGTCTTGGATTCAAATCTAGATACAACCCTCTTCCTGTTCTTTGATTTGGGCAAATGCTTTAATCTCTTTGAGTCTCATTTTCTACATCTGTTAAATGAAAATAAGAATACCTTTCAGAGCCTCTCATTTTGCAGGTGAGAAGAATAAGGCTAAGTTTACCCATGGACTTGGTGTCAAGGCCAATCTGCAAACCCAGGTTTCTTATTTTCCAGTCATACCACAAGGCTTTGGTGAACTTCACAATTTGACCATAGCCTGGGATCTGTTAGATGAAATGGAATTTTCCTTGTTTATCCCACTAGGATCACTTGGTTTGGGAGTTTTCAAAAGCTGTTGCCAGCAAGAGGAAAGAAATAATCCCTCTAGGGGCCTTGTCACTGGATGATTTAACTCTTTGACTCTTTAAATTTTACAAGTTCTGGTAGCATGGTGGCTAAGGCACTTGGCTGCTAACCAGAAGGCTGGCGGTTCAAACCCACCAGCCACTCCTTGGAAGGAAGGTTGGGCAATCTATTTCCATAGAGATACTGCCTCAGAAACCCAAGGAGGGGTCACTATGAGTTGGGCTGACTTGACGGTGCATAACAACAACATCAAAGCAACGGGTTATAAAAATCCTGTGGTTGATCAGCTAAAATCTATCCTGTAGCTGCTGGTTACATTTATTTGACTCTGGTACTTTCCAAATGTAAACAGACACTTCCATGGAATGTACCCGCCTGTCCACCAAGAGATGTTCTGTGCATTAATTTCATACATGAGAAGTTTCCTCCATTGTCCTGGGCTATAGGCTACAGATTTAACTGTCTGACTGCTACATCATTTCCTCTCACTTTCAAAGGAGAAAAAAACACCTCTGCTACATGATTTACCCTGATCAATTTCCTTTCAAGGTTGTTTACCAGTAGATGGGATGCCTTACCTTGCTTCTGTGCTTAATTTCAGAGAAAAAGATTTCCTTTCACAAAATTAAAATGTAACAGCTTAGAATCTTCAGAGTTTTGGTCTTCAGTGTTTTACTGGCTGTGGAAAAACAAAAAAGAAAAGAAAAATCAAGATCCAGCTCTAGTCTTCTATTACTCCTTGACCTGAATCTCTCTAATCTTTTTATGCATACCACACCCCCAGGTTTTGCTAAGGAGTGCTGGAGAATCAGAATTTGACGCCTTGGGAACTTTGAATCAGGAAATAAGAACATTAAACTATCCAGGGGAAAGCTGTTTTCACTGGAGGATTTTTACTCCATTCTCATTCAAAAAATAATGAACCTCTTGTGGGTAGATCTCTTAGGAAACTTGTAGCCTAGTTTCCTAAGATGTTGGATAGTGATTAGAGGAGAAAGAGGACTTGAGGACACTATGGCGACAACATGTAGATCCATTTTTCCTTGCACATCTCTTAGGACCAGGGTTGGAGTGCTGGTGGCATAGCGGTTAAAGTGCTCAGCTGATAAATAAAAGGTCAACGGTTCAAACCCACCAACACTCTACAGGAGAGAGATGTGTTAGTCTGCTTCCATAAAGATTGATAGCCTTGGAAACCATAGGGAACTGTTCTACTCTGTCCTATAGGGTTGCTCTGAGTAGGAATCGACTCGACAACAGTGGGCTTGGTTTTTATGGTTTTTATGGCTGAGACCAGGACTAGTTTCATGCTGGAAAGAACAATTTCTACCAAGCTCCTTTAACCTAAGTCATAGAAAACATCTTAGAAATATCAATGCATTCTTGTGTTTTCCAACACAGATTTACTTTATAGAGTCTTTGCTACTATAAACAAATTCATTGAAAGCAAAATATGAGAGAGTTTTATTTATAGGAAAGCCCTTTCTCCATTGGCCAAGGGCTCCTTGTTCTTTTGCTGTCTTTACTAACCTCCCTGGCCTGTTTTGTTTATGTGACAAAGTCAATATTGTGCTTTACTTATTGACATTCATTAGGTAGTGAAAGAGATGTAAGATGTAAGTTGTAGCTCTCAAGGCAATGTGGTGAGATGGGAAGGCTTGGAACTCAGTCTGGGGCCGTAAATTCAGGTTCTGATTTTACTAATGACTTCTCAGACTTCATATTGAAGATCTGAAGATATCTTATCAAAGATGATGTCAATCATATTGAAGATAAAGATTTTACATGTGATAATGCACGAGCTCTGGTAGCGTAGTGCCTAAGGCACTTGACTGCCAACCAGAAGGCTGGCGGTTCAAACCCACCAGCCACTCCTTGGAAGGAAGATGGGGCAATCTACTTCCATAGTGATACTGCCTCGGAAACCCAAGGAGGGGTCTCTATGAGTTGGGTCCGTTTGATGGCACATAACAACAACAACAATGCACTTAAGATATTTAACACAGATCCAGGCAAAAAATAAGCACCCAGGAGCTCTGGTAGTATAGTGCCTAAGGCATTTGACAGCTAACGAGAAGGCTGGTGGTTCAAACCTACCAGCCACTCCTCGGAAGGAAGGTTGGGCAAACTATTTCCATAGTGGTACCACCTCAGAAACCCAAGGAGGGGTCACCATGAGTCGGATCTGACTCCACGGCAGTAAGTTTGGTTTTAAACAGTAGCTTAATTGGCAAGAAACTTTGTTTTTACCAAATGTTTTCTTTGTCAATAGGTGTGTAGGGCAGTGGACCTGGGCTCTTCTAAGAGCAGGAAAGAAATGGGTACTGAAAGGGAGACAACATGTAGAAAAAAACGCTTGATATTTAGTGAAGACATATATTAGATATTCCTTTTCCTGAGGGTTGATTCTTTCTGTGAGTCAATTTGTAATGTAGTAGAAATGTGGTGGGCTTTGGGTTCCAGGTCCCATTCTATTGCTTTTAGCTATGCAATGTTGTATAAGTTACTAAATAGTAGTCCTCTCAAAAGGTTGTTGTGAGCATTAGATGAGATAATGCAGGATCAGATTTGGTAGATTTCTCTGTGCTTTTCCCAGCCTTCACCACCTGCTGCTGAGTGTGCTGGGCTACAGCACTAGGAACTACTCCATTTGCTGTGTTCAACCAGCCCCTGAAGAAGCAATTAAGGCAGTCAGGAGGTGTTGGTAGAAGCCCAATAAACCTTATGGTGTTATTTGGGGTTGCTAACCTTCCTCACAATTGGACTCTTCTATTCACAGATTAGCACCAATAATAAGCCCCATTGAAGAGAATGGCTCTAATTGGTTCTTAGTTGTTGCTTTGGGATAAAGGTTGGACAATCTATTTTGAGAATGGTTTCTTTGAGTCTGTGTCTACAGTTTGCCCAAATGAACTGATAAACAAGTGAGAAATTCACTTACATCCGGTGGAAAGCCCTCCAAGCAAACCCTCTGGTAGGTTTGCATCTATGAACACAGAGTGTATTTTGGCACTGTGTAGATACCAACTTTGTGTTCAGGTATGTTTATGTGTGTTTTTGTGTGAATGAGAGAGAATGTGTGAGAGTGTGTGTGTGTTTAAAAGCATAAGGCAAATAAATAAGGATAGACATTTAGAAAAATAAATCTACCACAGGCCAAAGAAGAAATTTTCTTTCTTGGCTGATCTCTCCTGCATTAATGTGACTTAAAAAGCATAATGAAAATACTTGGCTTAGTGAACATGACCTGCCCCAAATTCTAATGACTTAGGAGGGAAAAATGATGAGGTGATTGAGCTCCGGGACAATATGATGTTGTTGTGTTGTTAGGTGCCATCAAATCATCTTCGACTCATAGAAACCTTATGCACAACAGAACGAAACACTGCATGGTCCTGTGCTAGCCTCACTATCCTGCCACAAGAGTATTCCACACCTTTCTCTTAGGGAATTTTTACAGGAAGAATATGCATTCAAGTCATATGTTATTGTTTATAGATTCTTTTAATTAGAACTTTTTCTTTTTCCCCCCCAAGAGACAGTTAATTTTATATTTTGGAAACTTCTGTACTTTAACCACATGAAGAGGGATCATAGGAAGTAGGATGCCCTTTGTATTTGCTTATTCATTTATTCTCTTACCCAATTATTCAACAGGTGTTAAATGAGTACTGAGGATGAGCCAGGCACTCTGCTGGATGCTGGGGGTGATTTTGAGCAAATCAAACAAGAGTCTTGCTCTCTCAAACCTTAAAGATTGTTCTCTTCCTTGTGGCAAAATAATGTCCCCTCTCCCCCAAAGATGTCCTAGTCCTAATCCCCGCACCTATGAATATGTTACCTTACACTACAAAAGGGGATTTTGCAGATGTGATTGAGTTAAAGATATTGAGATAGAAAGATTCTCTTGAGTAATGTAAGTGGGCCTAAGGTAATCACAAAGGAGCTGTGGTAGTGTACTGGGTAATGCATTTGTCTGCTAAGCAAAATCTAATGGTTCAAACACCAGCTGCTCTGTGGGAGAAAGATGAGGCAATCTATTTCTGTATAGATTTACAGCCTTGGAAACCCAGTGGGGGTCGCAAGGGTCCTTATTAGAGAAAGAAGTATGATGATAGAAGTAGAGTTTGGAGTGATAGGTTGGAATGGGGGCAATGATCCAAGGGAGGGACTATAGACACTAATAAAGGCAAGAAAGGATTCTCCTTTAGAACCTCCAGATGGAACACAGCCTTGTTGACACCTTGATTTTAGTCTGGTGTTTTGGTTACCTAGTGCTGCTCTGAGAGGAATGTATCACAAATGGGATGGCTTCAACAAACAGGGATTTATTCTCTTACAGTTTTGGAGGCTAGAAGAACAAGTTCAAGGTGCCAGGCTCTAGGGGCTGGGTGCAAGCCCCTTGACCTTGGGCTTCAGCTCTGCCTCTTTCTCACGGCCAACTGAAGCTAGAGGCATCTCTTCACTCAGGCAGCTCCTGGCGGCTGAGGCTGACAAACCCAAGGTCAGCAACTGAAAAGGCACAGTCCTGATATTATCAAACTACACAGCAGGCCATTGATTCAAGTCCATTACAAGTCCCAAGGTCATCAGAGCATGGCAGGCTGCTGAATGAAGACTCGGCTACATGCAAGGTCCACACATTCCGAAAATCTTGAGACTTTCCTCAAAGTTTCTTCTTATACACTGGAAGCAGCCCATATCCCGAAAGCAGCTACTCAGCTGCAGTAGATTCCACCATGGAGTTAATTAATAATCTCATCACGGGGAATAACTACAACCAGCTGTTCAGCCACTCAAAACCAGGCCCAGCCAAGTTGACACACGACCTTAACCACCACACTTGGTAATATTCATTTTGGATGTCTGACTTCCAGAACTGTAAGAAAACAAACTTGTGTTCTTTTTTTTTATTATTATT
>NW_006921844.1:4482183-4493193 GCF_000298275.1 Orycteropus afer afer | reverse complement strand
GTAACTTTTTGTTTTTCCCGTGCGGCTTTCAGGATTCTGTCTTTGTCTTTGGTTTTGATGAGTTTGATGATGATGTGTCTTGGTGATTTTCTTTTGGAGTCTATCCTGTTTGGGACTATGCAAAGGCATTCGATTGTATGTCTCATAACAAATAATGCAGAACATTGCAAAGAATGGTAATTCCAGAACACTTATTTGTGCTCATGTGTACCTGTGCACAAACCAAGAGGCAACCATTCGAACAGAACAAGGGAATAATGAATGGTTCAAAATCAGGAAATGTATGTGCCAGGGTTGAATCCTTTTACCATAGTTATTCAATCTGTATGCTCAACAAATAATCTGAGACACTGAACTATATGAGGAAGAATATGGCATCAGAATTGAAGGGAGACTCATTAACAACCTGTGATATGCAGATGGCACACCCTTGATTGCTGAAAGTGAAGAGGATTTGAAGCTCTTACTGATGAAGATCAAAGACTACAGTCTGCAGTATGGATTATACCTAAACATAATGAAAACAAGTCTTCACAACTGGACTAATAAGCAGCATCATGATAAACAGAGAAAAGTTTGAAATTGTCAAGGATTTTACTTTCCTTGGATCTACAATCAATGCCCATGGAAGTAGTAGTCAAGAAATCAAAGGACATGCTACATTGGGCAAATCTGCTGCAAAAGACCTCTTTAAACTATTAAAAAGCAGAGATATTACTTTGAGGACTTAAGATGAACTTGACCATAGCCATGATATTTCCAGTTGCCTCATATGCATGTGAAAACTGGAAAATGAATAAGGAAGAATTGATGCTTTTGAATTATGGTGTTTGTGAAGAATATTGAATATACTGTCAACTGCCAGAATAATGAACAAATCTGCCTTGGAGGAAGTATAGCCAGAATGGCTCCTTAGAAGAGAGGATGTGAGACTTTATCTTTTATAATTTGTGCATGGTATCAGGATGGACCAGTCTCTGGAAGAAGAATATCATGCTTGGTGAAGTGAAACAAAACAAAACAAAACAAAACTCACTGCTGTTGAGTCAGATCCAATTCATAGCGGCCCCTCCATGGGTTTCCAAGGCAGTATCACTACGGAAGTAGATTGCCCCATCTTCTTTCCAAGGAGTGGCTTGTGGGTTTGAACCATGGTAAAGTAAATGTTCAGTGAAAAAGAAGAAGACCCTCAACAAAATGGATTGACATGGTGGCTGCAACTATGGGCTCAAACATAGCAATGATTGTGACAATGGCACAGGACTTAGCAGGGTTTGATTCTATTGTACATAGAGTTGTTTTGACCTGGAACCAACTTGACAGCACCTGACAACACATGGGGCACATGAGTTTGATTCTCAGCCAATGCACCTCAGGCACAGACAGCACCCAATTGTCAGTCGAGGCTTGTGTGTTGCTACAATGCTGGACAGGTTTCAGCAGAGTGTCCAGAATAAGTCAGACTAGGAAGAAAGAGCTGGCAATCTAATTCCAAAAATCAGTCAGTGAAAAACTCTATGGTTCACAATGGTTCAATTCACAGCCAGTCATGGGATGGCCAGGACTGGGCAGCATTCTGGTCCAGTGTGCATGGGGTTGCCATGAGTCAGGACTGACTGGACAATAGATAACAACAGCAATATATGCATGTATGGCTGTGGGGGTAGGGAGAAAAGGCTTGGAATTCAGGTCTTGATTGGTCATTCCTATTGCAGCCTGAAGAAGCTCTGGTGGCGTCGTGCCTGAGGTATTGACTACTAAACAGAAGGTTGGCAGTTCAAACCCACCAGCTACTTTGTGGAAGGAGGATGGGGCAATCTACTTCCTTAAAGATTTACCGCTTCAGAACCCCAATGGAGGTCACTATGAGTTGGAATCGACTCAATGGCACTCACTGGCAGTGAGTTTGGGTTTTTTGGTTTACTGCAGCCTCAGAGGACCTAGGTGTAAGGAGGCATCAATTCTTACCCACCCGCCAGCTCTAGGCCTAAAGATTCTTACTTGAGATTACTTTCAAAGCACCAAACAGTCACTCCTCTTTGCTTTGGAGCAGTCTAGCCCCACTGTTGTGGGCTTAGACCAGAGGTTGCAAACTAGGTACTAGGTAGCCACAGCTGAGTATTTATGGCTCCATTTAAAGAGTCAATCTCCCCTGAATTGTTTACCTTTGGGCAAGCCCTTCAGAGCTGCCAAGTCTGTTTTGGAGTTATAATCATGGTGGTTCTCTACCCCTATCAGACAACTTTCCTTTTTGGTGCTGAAACAAATGTGCTCTGGGGAGGAGTCAATACCATTTATTATTTCCTGCTAGACAAGAAGAAATAAACACAGAGAAATATTGCAGTATTTATCCTGCTACAGTAAATTCTCAATAAATTATCATGCAACATATGTAAAATACCTTTTGTTATTAAAAGAAATACACGAGACTCAAATGAAATCACGTATGAGAAGTTTTGCTTTCTTTTATGTCCTCAACATAGGCATGTTGTTGTTGTTGTTATGTGCCGTTGAGTTGTCTCTGACTCATAGTGGCCCCTCCTTGGGTTTCTGAGGCATAATCACTACGGAAGTAGATTGCCCAATCTGCTTTCCAAGGAGTGGCTGGTGGGTTTGAACCGCCAACCTTCTGGTTAGCAGTCAAGTGCCTTAGGCACTAGCCACCAGAGCTCCCATTTCAAGGGCATAGATGTAAAAATTACATTTTCTTAATGCAGGCCATGTTTACACTGAAAATGTAAACTGGAGAAGAGAGCAATTTTTTTTTCTTAATTGGTTTCAGGATGCGAGGAGTTACAGAGAAAATGCTTCCCGCCCCCTTTTTTGGGGCATATCTGCTGTTTGCTGTGCTACTTTTTTTTTTCCCCCTCTGTACTTTTAAATAGGACTAGTTTCTTTTGAGACCCTGAAAATGGGCCAGCTGTTTGCATAAGGTTTAAAGAACTCAGGGAAAAGTTTCTGGGTTCTTTGGACCTGTGAAGGGGGTGGGGCTGGCTAATGAGGGAAGACAAAGGAGCTGTTTAGATAACACCCTGACTAGGTAGAGCCTACTAGCATAGTGCCTAAGGCACTTGACTGCTAACCAGAAGGCTGGCAGTTCAAACCCACCAGCCACTCCTCAGAAGGAAGATGGGGCAATCTACTTCTGTAGTGATACTAGCTTGGAAACCCAAGGAGGGGTCGCTATGAGTAGGGTTAGACTTGACGGCACATAACAACAACAACAGAAGAATTGTAAAGGGCCCTGGTGATGCAAATGTTAAGAGCTTGGCAGCTCTTAAATGTCTTAAAGGTTGGCTGTTCAAAACCACTTTGTGGCTCTATGAGAGAAAGACCTGGCTATCAGCCCCTATAAAGAGCACAGCTTCAGAAACCCTATGGCTCTGTTCTATTCTGTGCTATAGGGTCACTATAAAACAGAATTGATTCAATGGCACATAACAACAGAAACAACAACAAAAGAGTTGAGATTCTGTGACTGGACCAGACCTTGCTACAACCTCTACATTTTCCAAATGTGTGGGGAAGAATGAGGCAGTTTAGTGATAGAATTCTTGCCTTCCGAGTTGGAGAACCAAGTTCAATTCCCAGCCAAGGCACCTCCAGTGCAGCCAGCACTTGTTTGTAAGTGGAGGCTTGCATGTTGCTGTTACGTTAAACAGGTTTCAGTGGAGCTTCCAGGCTACGATAAACTAGGAAGTAAGGACTGGCAATCTATTTCCCAAACTTAGCCAATGAAAACCCTGTGGATCACAATATCTGATCCACAGCTTACCTTGGTTCAGGACCTGGCCATGCTTCCCACTGTTGTGCATGGAGTTGCCATGACTTGGGGCTGACTTGATGGCAGCTAACAACAACAGAAGAGGGCTGTATTTAAGAACAAAGGTGTTAAAGGAAGTTTTTCTTCTAGCTTTTCTCTTTGTTAGTTGTGTGAACTTTGTGCAAGGGACTCATGTTCCTTAATTCTCAGATTTCACGCTCCTAAAATGGAGGCAATAAATAACAGGAATTACTTTGTATGACTCAAAATGGGAAGAAACAGCTACAAATTTTCATTAATAACTGGAACATGGAATGTATGAAGTATGAATGTAGGAAAATTAGAAGTTGTCAAACATGAAATGGAATGCACAAAAGTCCATATCCTAGGCATTAGTGAGCTGAAATGGACTGTTACTGGCCATTTTGAATCAGACAGTCATATGATCTACTGTTTCGGGAATGACAAATTGAAGAGGAACGGCACAGCATTCATTATCACAAAGAAGTTTTCAAGATCTATCCTGCTGTACAATTTTGTCAGTGATAGGATAATATACATACATCTACGAGGAAGATTAGTTAATTCTACTATTGTTCAAGTTTATGCACCAACCACTAAAGCCAAAGATGAGGATTTTTTACCAACTTCTGCAGTCTGAAATTGACCAAACATGCAGTCAAGATGTATTGATGATTATTGGTGATTGGAATGCAAAAGTTGGAAACAAAGAAGAATCGTCAGTAGTTGAAAAACACGGTCTTGGTGATAGAAATGATGCTGGAGAATGCATGATAGAATTTTGCAAGACCAATGACTTATTCATTGCAAATACCTTTTTCCAACAACATAAATGGTAGCTATATATATGGACCTCACCATAGAATGCACAGGAATCAGATCTAGTATATCTGTGGAAAGAGGTGATGGAGAAGCTCACTATTTTCAGCCAAAACAAGGCCAGAAGCTGACTGTGGAACAGACCGCCAATTGCTCATATGCAAGTTCAAGCTGAATCTGAAGAAAATTAAAACAAGTCCACAGGAACCAAAATATGATCTTGATTATGTCCCACCTGAATTTACAGACCATTTGAAGAATAAAATGACACCAACGACTGAAAACCAGAAGAGTTGTGGGATGACATCAAGAACATCATCTATGAAGAAAGCAGAAGGTAATTAAAAAGACAGGAAAGAATGAAAAGACCAAAATGGATGTCAGAATAGACTTTGAAGCTTGCTCTTGAATGGAGAGTAGCTAAAACAATTGGAAGAAATGACAAGATAAAAACGCTGAACAGAAGATTTCAAAGAGCAGCTCGAGGACAAAGTCAATTATTATAATGAAACTTGCAAAGACTTGGAGGTAGAAAACCAAAAGGGAAGAACATGCTCACCATTTCTCAATCTGAAAGAACTGAGATAAAAATTCAAGCCTCAAGTGGCAATATTGAAAGATTCTATGGACAAAATATGGAACAATGCAGGAAGCATCAAAAAACAAAAAACAAACAAAAAAAAAGAAAAGATGGAAGGAATACACAGAGTCACTACCAAAAAGTATTGGTTGATGTTCAACTATTCCAGAAGGTAGCATATGATCAAGAATCAATGGTATTGAAGGAAGAAGTCTAAGTTGCACTGAAGGAACTGGTGAAAAACAAGGTTCCAGGAATTGATGGAACACCCACTGAGATGTTTCAACAGATGGATACAGTGCTGGAGGTGCTTACTCATTTATGCTAAAAATTTGAAAGACAGCTAGCTACTGGCCAACTGACTGGAAGAGATCCACATTTGCCCATTCCAAAGAAAGGTGATCCAACAGAATGTGGAAATTATTGAACAATATCATTATTATCACACACAAGTAAAATTTTGCTGAAGATAATTAAAAAATGGTTGCAGCAGTATATTGATGGGAACTTCCAGAAATGCAAGTTGGTTTCAGAAGAAGACATGGAATTAAGGATATCATTGCTGGTCCAGATGGATCTTAGATGAAAGAAAAGAATATCAGAAAGATGTTTACTTGTGTTTTATTGACTATGCAGAAGCATTTGACTGAGTGGATCATAACAAACGATGGATAACATTATGAAGAATGGGAATTCTGGAACACTTAATTGTACTCATGAAGAACCTGTACATAGACCAGGAGGCTGTTGAAACAGAACAAAGTGATATTGCATGGTTTAAAATGAGGAAGGCTATGTGTCAGGGTTGTATCCTTTCACTACACTCATTCAATTTGTATATTGAGCAAATAATATGAGAATCTGGACTACATGAAGAAGTATGCTGCATCCAGATTGGAGGAAAACTCATTAACAACCTGCAATATGCAGACGACACAATCTTATTTGCTCACAGTGAAGATGACTTGAAACAGTTAGTGATGAAAATTAAAGACTACAGTCTGCAGTATGGATTACAACTCAACATAAAGAAACTGAAAATTCTCACAACTGGGCCATGATACATGGAGAAAAGATTGAAATTGTCAAAGATTTCATTTTATTTGGATCCACAATCAACACTCATGGAAACAGCAGTCAAGAAATCAGATGTTAAAAGACAGGTATACAAGTTGAACATTTGCCTGAGGTAGATACACTCCTGGGAGAGAACAATCATGGGAGAAAGAAGGGCTGTGTATGCACAGGGAGACAGCTCAGGGGGCAGGGGTGCACAGAGGGATGGACACAGGGAAGAGGTAACCTATTGGGAGGAAGTGGGAGGAGAGCTGTTGCTTGCATTGGGGTAAATTGTAGTCAATGTCATAAGACAAAGTGTATGTGAATTGCTTATGCAAAGTGAATTTGCTCTGTAAACGTTCACCCAAATCACAATGAAAGAAGAAGAAGAAGGAGGAGGAGGAGGAGAAGGAGGAGGAGGAGGAGGAGGAGGAGGGGAAGAAGAAGAAGAAGAAGAAGAAGAAGAAGAAGAAGAAGAAGAAGAAGAAGAAGAAGAAGAAGAAGAAGAAGAAGAAGAAATCAGATGTTGTATTGCACTGGGCAAATCTGCTGCAAAAGATCTCTTTAAAGTGCTGAAGAACAAAGATGTCACTTTGAGGAGTAAGGTGCATCTAACCCAAGCCATGGTATTTTTAATTGCTTCAAATGCATGTGAAAGCTGGACAATGAATATGGAAGACAGAAGAAGAGTTGATGCTTGTGAATTGTGGTGTTGGTGAAGAATATTAAAAGTACCATGGGACTGCCAGAAGAATGAATAAATCTGTCCTGGAAGAAGTGCAGCCAGAATGCTCCTTGGTCCCACTTACTTTGGACATGTTGTCAGAAGGGACCATTCCCTGGAGAAGGATATCATGCTTGGTAAAGTGGAGGGTCAGGGAAAAAGGGGAAGACCCTCAACAAGGTGGACTGACACAGTGGCTGCAATGATGGGCTCAAGTATAGCAAGAATTGTGAGGAGGGTGCGCAACTGGGCAGTGTTTCATCCTGTTGTACACAGGGTTGCTATGAGTTGGAGCCAACTCGATGGCACCTAACAGCAACAACAACAACTTCATAGGAATGAAGATAGTGTGGGGTAGCAGTTGAAAGCATGGTCACTGGAGTTCAACTGCTACCATCTACTAGCTCTGTGAGCATGGGCAAGTTTATACTGCTCTGAGCCTCCCTCAGTTTTCCCATATGTAGAACAGGGGTGTATTACCCAAAGCAAGAGGCCTTGTTTACTGCGTTTTCCCTCCTTGTCATGGATTGTAAGTTTGAAAAGAGGCTTTGATTCTGTAAGAAGTTGTTATGGAGTTGAGAGAGAGATAGGTGCCAGTCATACCTAGAAGCAGAATTTTTGATGTGATGAAAAAAAAAAAATTGAAATTGTTCACTATAGATTACTAAGTAAGCTCAAGTAAGCCCATGCTTACCTTACTTATTGATAATCCAACACTATGTAGAATGGAACTAACAACAGTACCTAGCTCGTAAGGTTGCTATATGATTTAATAATTTAATAGAGGTGAGATACTTAGGACAGTGCCTGGCACCTAGTATATTTCAGTATATGTTAGTCTTTGTTGCTATTACAAGCACAGATGAATCATAAAATAGCCTTCCTGGACCTCTAGTAGATCCTCAGCATTATGGTAGATGTGAAAGAGATGCAAGGTACAGGATAATTTTGCAAGACATGAACACTTTGTTTGGAAAGTTCTCTTGGACAGATTTTTAGGCTAGTCCTTAGAATGCAATCATTAAAAGTAAATTTCTTAGCTGAAGACAGTGTGGTTTGGTTATCTATTGCTGTTAAAAAACAACCTCCAAATTTAGTGACTTAACAACAGCCATTCATTATTTTTCACAATTCTGTGGGTTGACAGGGGAAGTCTTCTGCTACACATGGTGTCATCTTGCAGTTATCTAGGGCAGCCAATTGGAAGGGGCATTTCAGACAGCTCACTCAAGTGGCAAACAGTCAATGCTGGCTCTTAGCTGGAGCTCAGTTGGGGCTGTCAAATGGAGCACCTGGTTTTCCTTTCCACATGGCTTTGGTTGCTCACAGCACAGTGTCTGGGTTCTAAGAGGTAGAAAATGGATGCTGCTTCTTAAGTCCTCTTAAGACCTGGACTCAGAAGTCTCAGAACATCACTTCTGTCACTTTTCACAAACCAGTCACAGGGCCACCTTGGATTTAAAGGGAAGGGGATAAGCTTCATCTGTTGATGTGAAGAACAGCATACAGGGACAAGGAGCGCTGTCTTTGGAGACTAAACCAAAAACTAGTTGGTCAAGTCTATTCCAACTCATGGTGACCCATGTATGTCAGAATAGAACTGTGCTCCACTGGGTTTTCAGTGGCTAGATTTTTGGAAGTAGATAACCAAGCATTTCTTCCTAAGTCCCTCTAAGTGGACTCACACCTCCAACCTTCTGGTTAGCAGCTGAGAATATAACTGTTTGCAGCACTCAGGGATGCCTACTATAGTTAGCTATTACTGTGTAACAAATTAAGATGTGACAGCTTAAAACAATAAACATTTATGATCTCACACGGTTTCTGATGGCTGGGAATGGAGACTTTAGAGTCTCTTAGAATCTTACAGTCAAACTTTCTGCTGGTGCTGCAGTTTCTGAAGGAGCTAGAGTATATGTTTCCAAGCTCACTCTAGTGGCTCTTGGCAGAAGACTTCATTTCCTTGCCACATGAGTTCTCTCTATGGGGCTGCCTATGACATGGCTTCTCCCAGTGTCAGTGATCTAAGACAGAGATAGAGAAACAGTGAGAAAGTGAGAGGAAGAGTCAGAGAACCCAAGATGGAAGCCACAGTCTTTTCATAACTTAATCTTAGAAGTGACATACTATCACTTCTTGTATGCTATTAGTTGCACAGACCAACCCTGGTACAATGTGGAAGGAAACTATAAAAGGTTATGACTTGGGGATCACTGGGGTCATTTTAAGGGTTATCTGACACACTACTACACAGTGGTGCTGTGCTTGAGACACTTCTTAAATGTGCTGAGATTTCTTGGCTGACAGTCTGATGTGGACCACACTTAGCAAAACCTTGACATCACACCAAGGCTTTAACCAAAGGGCAGCTAGATTTCTGCTGTGGGCACACATTTACACTTTAGTGTAAATAGATACTGATTTCTTTTCTGTCTCCCAGTAGGTTTTGATACATATTAAGCATGAAGACCACAAACTCGGGAGTTGTTTAGATGCCACTGACAGGCATAAATTTTGGGTTCTGGGCACTTTAATGACATCTTTGCCTATTTTGATTTTTCCTGAACTGCAGATCCCTGCCAAAAATCAGCATATATATTGTCAAAGGTAAGTGTATCAGTGGCTACTTACACATTGATACATATGCACACCTTATGATGTCACTACCACTTGATTTCATGAGCATCTCCAGTAAGACACCAAGTTCTCAACCTGATGGCCTGACTCCGTTCAACAAAATACCTGTGTAGGAGTCGTCTTTTAGGGTATCTGCTCAGCTCACAATTATTGTCCCTTCCTTTAGTACTGCCACTCTTTCTATAGTGTTTCCACTAGTGCATTTGAACCATATATCCCTACTTATCTCATCTGATCTTAGCAAATTGGATCACTATGGATAACTGATTCAAGTTAAGCAATCAAATCTCTTTCTCTGGAATTTGGAATTAGGAGCAAAGGGGGGAGAACAAGGAATTTTTTGGTGTGTGGTAGACCCTCCTCTCCAGGTGCAAAAAAATATGATGAAATTGAGTCCCTAATATACACTGACAACATAAAATGTCAGTATTCAGTGATTAAAGAGTAAAGCAGATATTCAGGTGTTAGTGAAAATTGATGATGAAATATGGGGAAAGAATGATTTTTGGATCCCAGATAGTTTTCCATTTAATATACCAATCTTTATCTGAGGCTTTACTTTGATTCCATGAGATTCTCATATATGATTAAAATATCCCTCTACCACTCCTTTAAGGAGCTCTAGGGGCAAAATGGGAGTTCTGGTGGCATAGTGCCTAAGGCATTTGACTGCTAACCAGAAGCCTGGTGGTTCAAAGCCATGAGTCACTCCTCAGAAGGAATATTGGGCAATCTATTTCTGTAGAGATACCACCTCAGAAACTCAAGGAGGGGTCGCTATGAGTTGGACCTGACTAGATGACAGTGAGGTATTTTTTTATTTTTGGTTAGGGGCAAAATGTTTAAGCACTAAGTTGGTAACTGAAAAGGTCAGTGCTTTGTACTTATCATCAGCTCAGAGGGAGAAAAGACCTTGCAATTTGTTCCCATAAAGATTACAGACTATTGGGGCTCTCATACACTGCTGATGGGACTTTAAAATGGTACAACCATTGTGGAAAGCAGTATGGCGATTCCTTCAAAAGTTGGAATTAGAAGTATCATTTGACCCAGCCATTCCATTACTAGGTATATACCCTAAAGAATTGAGAGCCATGACAAGAACAGGTATATGCATGCCCATGTTCATCGCAGCACTATTTACAATAGACAAAAGATGGAAACAACCTAGGTTTCCATCAACTGAGGAATGGATAACCAAACTATGGTACATACACACAATGGAATACTATGCAATGCCAAAGAATAAGGTCGAATCTGCAAAACACCACATAACGTGGATGAACTTGGAGGACATTATGCTGAGTGAAATAAGTCAATCACAAAGGGACAAATATTATATTAGTCCATTACTGTAAAAGTTAAGGAAAGGTTTATCTATAGAAGGAAATTTTCTTTGTTGGTTAC
>NW_006921844.1:4468276-4476087 GCF_000298275.1 Orycteropus afer afer | reverse complement strand
AAAAAAAAAAAAAGATTATAGCCTAAGAACTCCTATGTGGCAGTTAGTTCTGTTCTGTCCTGTAGGATTACCGTGAGTTGGAATTGACTTGATGGCACACAACAGCAACCACTACCTTTTGTAATTTGAGCTAGAACAACCCATTATGTACCAGGCTCTGTGGTTTTACCCTGAGTTTGATGAATTCAGACAAGAGCAGAGTTTGCTTAATGTCTTCTGTAGAACAACAGATGTGTGGACACAGTATGGTAGGAGCCATGAGGAGGGACTGTGCACTCTACCTGGGAGTGCTAGCAAAGGTTTCACAAAGCAAGAGATATGTGAACTGGTTTTTGAAAGATGGTAGACGTTTACTAGGAATGGACAGAATACAAATCTGGTGTTGCTACACTAGGGTATAAAAGCACGAGGGAGAGCAACCAGAGAAACTGGAGCTATAAATTGATGCCAGAAAAGCCAAGGATTTCTCATGCCATGCTAAAAGTAATATGGCATATTTTCAAAAGAGAAATGAAGATAATCTACAATTATAATTTGGAAACAATTGGTGTGGAATATCTTCTTCTTATGGATTCATTCACTATGCACTATAATAGAGCTGATCTTTGTAAATGCATTTGGAATTCAAATGACTCACTTATACTTTCGATAAGGTTTTGCTTATACTTTTGAGAAAGCTATTGAAAACTATCAATAATCTTCCATTCTGGCTGTAATATTTCTGTGACATGTGAAAGGCATTAAAAGAGAAGACTTTTCACAATCATGTTTGTTTGGCTCAGGCAGATATTTATTAGAACCAAAAGCAATTTGTGTTTAATTTAATGGTAGGAGGAGATTCGTTATATACTGTTCTTTGGTCATAGTTTAGTGAAGGTAGATTTCTTTGTGTCTTAGCTATCCAGTACTGCTGTTAACAGAAATATAAATGAGTGGCTTTAACAAACAAAAATTTATTTTCTCAGATTTTGGGAGGCTTGGAAGTCCAAATTCAGGGTGCTGGCTCTAGGGGAAGGCTTTCTTTCTTTGTTGGCTCTGGAGAAAAGTACTTGTCTCCTTGAGCTTCTGCTCTTGGGTGATCTTCATTGGCTTGGCATCACTTATTCCCCATCTTTGCTTATTTTGCTTGCTTGTTTAATCTGTTTTATATCTCGAAAGAGATTGATTTAAGACACATCCTACACCAATCCTATATCATTAACATAACAAAGAGAACACATTCCCAAATGAGATTATATTAGCAGACATAGAGGTTAGGATTTAGAACGCATATTTTTTTTGGGGTGGGGGAAGGCATATTAAATCCGTAACACTATGTTACTTTTTTTTCTCTCTTCGTATTTTCTTTGTTTTTCACAGTCATAGTTCAATGTATTTCCTAGGGATTCTGACTCTTTTTCTTCTTTTATTTTCCCTCCCATGTGTTATTTTTTTTCTGTGTAGTCACAATTCACAATTACATTTGAAATTTAACCTTTTTCTGCTTGTAATTTTTTGCTTATCTTTGCATCCTGTAGCTGTCGTTATTGTTGTTATTTTGCCGTTGAGTCGGCCTCAACTCATAACGACCCCTTCTTGGGTTTCCTAGGCAGTTATCACTACGGAAGTAGGATTGCCCAACCTTCCTTTGGAGGAGTGGCTGGTGGATTTGAACACCTTTAATTTCCTTTCTGGTGGGCAAAGTTAATTTTGTATTTTTCAGGGGTTGGCAGTCTGATTATTGGGATTCTTATTTTTCACTTTCTTCTTCTTGCTGCCAATCTTGTAAACTTTTCCTGTTCACTAACATATCCATCAGTAGTTAGCCAAGGAAGAAGCAGGATAACTCCCATGGATATATGACAAACAATTCAACTGGAAGATGGGCAAAGGACATGAACAGGCACTTCACCAAAGAAGATATTCAGGCAGTCAACAAACACGTGAACAAATGCTCACAATCATTAGCCATTAGAGAGATGCAACTCAAAATAGCAATGAAATGTCATCTTACTCCAGCAATAATAGCAAAGGTCAACAAGACAGAAAACAACAAATGCTAGTGAGGGTGTAGAGAGATTGGAACTCTCATACACTGCTGGTGGGACTGTAAAATGGTACAACCACTGTGGAAAATGATTTGGCACTTCCTTAAAAAGTTGGAAATTGAAATACCATTTGATCTTGATCCAGTGATCCGATTACAAGGAATATATCCTAAAGAGATGAGTTCAGGGGTACATCCTACTTTGGTGAGTAGTGAGTGGGGTGTTAAAAGCTTGTGAGCAGCCATCCAAGGTATAACTATTTGTCTCTCCCCATACAGAGCAAAGAAGAGTGAAGGAATCAAACACACAAGTAAACTATTAGTTCAAAAGACTAACAGAGCATGTGAACCTCAGCCTCCATGATCCTGAGATCACAAGAACTAGATGGTGCCTGGCTACCACTGCTGACTGCTTTGAAAGGGATCACAGCAGGAGGTCCTGCATAAAGTGGGAGAAAAATGTGGAACAAAACACAAAATAATAAGAAGACCAGTGTCACTGGTCTGATAGAGACTGGTGGAATTCCCCAAACTATGGTCCTTAGACACCCTTCAAGACTGGATCTGAACTCACTTCTGTGGCTCAACTTTCTGTCAATAGAGAGGACTACAAGATGAACAATAACACCAGGGAGGTACACATGTCTCAGAACAATCAACCACATGAAATCAAAAGGGCAGTGTTTGCCAAAGGCAAATCTCAGATAGAGGGAAGGTATAGGAAAGAAGGATGAAGGGAACTGGTAAACAGAGAGAGGAAGTAGGAAGAGTGCTTCATTGTGAGGATTGCAATCAATGTCACACAAAAAGGTATGTGAATTGTTGAATGGAAAACTAATTTGCTCTGTAAACTTTCATCCAAATCACAATAAAAATTATAAATAAATGAAATCAATTTACTCTCTCAATTGCTCAAAAAACAAAATAAAATAAAAAAATGAGTCTAAGGGAGACCTCTAGACTAGTCCTTTATGGGATAGCTTGCTTTTCATTTCTGAAAGCAGAACAGTCCGAACTTCCACTCTCTCTTGAGAGTTGGAGGAAAGTAATATGGCTTTTAAGGAGCTCTGGTGGTGCAATGCTAACCAGAAGGTTGGCAGTTCAAACCCACCAGCTGTTCTGTGGAAGGAAAATGGGGCAATCTACTTCTTTAAAGATTTACTGCCTTGGAAACACAGTGGGGGTTGCTATGAGTCAGAATCAACTCGATGGCAGTGAGTTTGTTTTTTTTTTGGTGAATGTGGCTTTTAAGTCTATGATTTGTGCTCTAGTCTTCACTTTGCCGTTAACTAGCTACGTGATAACAATAGCAATACAATTCATAATAGCAATACTGTGAGTTATTGTACTATTGTTATATGTAAGACATTTTACTTATAAATTTCATGCTTTTTTACTGCAAAAATCTTATGAGACAGGAATATTATGCTCTATTTTATAGATGGAGTCCTCGAGTATTACAAACTGTTAACACTCTTGGCCACTAACCAAAGGGTTGTAGATTTGAGTGTACTCAGGGGCACCTTGGAAGACAGGTCTGGCAATCTACTTCCAAAGAATCACTCATTGAAAACTCTTTGGAGCATAGTCTACTCTGACATACATGGTGCTGGCATGTATTGGAACTGACGCAATGGCAACTGATTTTATTTTAGAGATGGAAAACTGAGTCAGAGAGAGATTATGTAATTTTGCCCAAGGTAATATGGTTGATAATGGGCAGGAACCTAATTTTGAAGCCTTTGTTCTTAACTCTATATATACTGCCTCCCCATACTCAATAACCTGGTGACTCTGGGCCTTAGGTTTTTCTTCCATCAGAAGGGGAAACCCATGATTCCTCTGATACCTCCTTCTGTGTGAGAAGATCAAATGAGAGAGTGAAAGGAAAGTGTTCTGAAAATTATAAAGTAGAAGAGAAGTACAAGCAATTATTAAGATGGATATGCTAAAAGATAGAAAGAGAGAGAGAAGGCTCTTTGGAGCAAGAATTAGAGAATGACCTTCAGCAAAAGGGCGGCTGTCACTCTACTGACAGCCTGAGATGGGACTCTGGGTCCCTTCCTCCACAACTGTCAGAATGGCAGGGGCAAGGGACAGATGCCAGACCTGGGCATCCAGGCGTGAGGGGCAAGGCCTCCTTCGCCAGGGTCTCTGGGCAGATTCCCTCAGAGCTTGACCTTTTGAATGTAAAACACTTGTCAGGTTGCCAAGTGCCAACCAGCCAGGGAACAGATTCAGCCAAGAAAGAAATATTCTGCAGTTGTCCCAATATACTCTCTCTGGCTAGTTTCATAAACTGTGGCTAAAGGGTCTCTTTTGGACAGAAATATCTTCCATCAAGCTTAGGTTATACCTGGAAACCACTGTCTCTCCACTTTTGGTTGGTACTTCTCAAGTTTTTGGAAACGATGCTTCTGTTTCATAAAATGTGATGCTGTCTGTAAGTGGTTTTATCAAAAATAATTAAATACTTTTCCTTTTTTAACTATAAAATTATGTGGTTTATTTGAATAAGTTTTTTCAAACTATCCCCCTATTTCTCACCCTCCTCCCCCAATTCTGGTAAGTCTCTGGTAGTGTTGTGGGGAAGGAATGCTCAGTCTCTTGGGACTCATTGATGTAAATAGTATGTTTATAGAAATGTCTCAGTCAAACCATGCATCTCAGATTTGGACAAGAGAGATCTGTGAAAAGCAAAATCATGGAGTGTTCTATAAACTTGCTATTGGTGGAAAAGTTTTCCTTTAGGGATTAAGCCACAGAGACTAATATGGGATGTTAGTAATTTTAAACTATACATTTACAGCCACTGACTACCTAGAATATGAATACTCATCATTGTTGTTTAAAAATGTACAATTAGCCTAATGGTAAATTGTCAAATGGCTACAAATTCCTCCCTTCCCTGAAGGCACTCTCCTTTGCCATGTCACTTTGCTATCCTTTCCAGCAAGAGATGAAACCATTCTCCACCATTTGCATCTGGGCTTGGGCATGTGACTTGCTTTGACAAGGTAATATTAAGAAATATGATATAAGTACCACCACTCATCTTCCAGTTTGTCATACTGTGGTGGCTTGTGTGTTGCTGTGAGGCTGGAGGCTATGTCACGTGTATTTCAAATACCAGCAGGTCACCCATGGTGGACAGGATTCAGCAGAGCTTCCAGACTAAGACAGACTTGGAGGAAGGAAGGGGCCATTCACTTCTCAAAGAATTGGTCAGTGAAAACCTTATGAATAGCAGTGAAACACTGTCTGATATATTACTAGAAAACTTTATGAATAGCCCTGAAACATTGTCTGATATAATGCCAGAAGATGAGCCCTTCAGGTCAGAAGGTCCTCAAAATAAGACTGGGAAGAGCTGCCTCATTAGAGCAGTTGTTGTTATGTGCTGTTGAGTCAGACCTGACTCATAGTGACCCCTCCTTGGGTTTCTGAGTCAGTATCACTATGGAAGTAGATTGACCCATCTTTCTTCTGAGGAGTGGCTGGTGGGTTTGAACCGCCAGCCTTCTGTTTAGCAGTCAAGTGCTTTAGGCACTATGCTACCAGAGCTCCCCCTCAGAGTAGAGCCAACCTTAAAGATGTGGATGGAATAAAGCTTTCAGGACCTCCATTTGCTGATGTGGCACAACTCAGAATGGGAAGAAAAAGCTGCAAACTTCCATAAATAATCAGAACATGGAATGTATGAAGTATGAATCTAGGAAAACTGGAGTGGTCAAAAATGAACTGGAATGCAAAAAGATCAATATTCTAGGCATCAGTGAGCTGAAACAGACTGGTATTGGCCATTTTGAATCAGACAACCATATGATCTATGCCAGGTGTGATAGTTGGAGCTGTGTATCAACTTGGCTGGACCACAATTCTGTGTGGTTTGAGCTGTTGTGGTGTGGTTGTTCCCACCATGGGATCAGATGACTATGTTCTGAGTGGCCAATCTGTTAAAAGGGAGTTTCCCTAGGTGTGTGGCCTGCTTCCAGTATATCTGTGGACATCCTGGGAGAGGAGACATTCTTCTGTGGATCGGGGTTCTGTTGTGCTGCCTACAACTGTCTGTGAGTGAACAATCCACCATTCAGCCTGGAGATCTTGGATTAGTCATTCGTTGGAGTCAACAGCGGGTGCACTGCCTGCCAGCTCAGAGCTCCTCTGCCCCTGCAGTTGCAAGAGTTAGGAAAAGCCTCCAGCTTGATGTGGAAAAGCCTAAAGCTTGACGTTTGATCCAGGAACTTTGGACTTCTATAAGTGTGTGAGCCATTTTCCTAAAATAAATCTCTCTCTCTCTCTCTCTCTCTAAGCTTTATTGGTTTTGTTTCTCTAGAGAACCCAGTCTAACACAATTGGTACCAAGAGTGGTTCTAGAGAGACAAAGTCATAAAGATGGGCTTCCTAAATTGGTTCTCCAGTTTGATTAATCTTGAAGACACTAGTGACCCTGCATCTGTTAGTAAAGAGGGCCCTGCTAATCCATGGCATGAGGTGGCAACATTAATACATGAAATAGCACCACCAATAGATCAAGTACTTGAGAGAAGGGATGCTCTGAGTGATCAGATATTTGATACTTTTCTGTAATTTTGTCAGCATCAGGACTATAAGGAAGCTGGTTGGTTGGTCCTACTTACACTAGACAAAGTGGTGAAAGAGCGAGATGAGCTCAGGGCTGCTGAGTCTCGGCTTAAGTGCCGCATAAAAGACCTCAGTGCTTCCAGCTGTGCTCTGAAAGAATGTCTTATATTTTCTGGTAACAGAGCAGATATTGCTGAAAACCAAACCCAGAGTCTTATTGTAGGGGTGGCTGAATTACAATGCCAATTAAATTGCCAACCCAGAATGGTGTCTGAAATTAAAGTGAGAGCATTGATTGGGAAAAAATGGGATCCTGAAACCTGGAATGACAACATATGGGCAGAAGTTAGTCACGAAGATCAGGAAATGGAGTCTGTAAATTCTGTTGAATCCCTCCCATCTGAAGGGATTACTGCAAAGCCATTATCCCCTCCACCTCAGTTTCATGGGATTAGCCCAACTGTTCCTGTTGAGTCATTGCCTGAAGCAGAGGCCATGGAAGACATTGCTGAATGTTCTCAGGAACTGCCCCAACCACCCATTGTTGTTGCTAGACTTATAACTAAAGTTAAGTCTAAGCGAGCCCGAAGAGGTGAAATAGAAAGTGTGATTGAGGAGGTGGTATGCTATACTTGGAAAGACCTACTTGATTTTGCTAACATGTACAGACAGAAACCTGGAGAATATGTATGGGAATGGCTACTGAGGGTGTGGGATAATGGTGCAAGGAATGTAAGATTGGATCAGTCTGAGTTTATTGATTTAGGCCCACCAAGTATGGATTCTTCATTTGATGTTTCAGCTTGAGAGGTTAGGAAAGGATCTAGTAGTTTATTTGGTTGGCTTACTAAAGAATGGATTATGTGGTGGCCTACCTTAAGTCAAGTTGAAGTACCAGACTTGCCTTTGTATAATGTAGAAGAAGGTATCCAGAGGCTGAGGGGAAATTGGTCTGTTAGAATGGATTTATCAGTTTAGACCCCTAGAGCCAGGAATGGAGAGTCCAGAAGACATGCCTTTCACCAGTACTGTGAAGAATAAATTTGTGAAGGAAGCTCCAGCATCCTTGAAGACTGCTGTGATTGTTATTTTATGTAAAACTGATTTGACAATGGGAACTGCCCTAATTGAACTAAGACTTTTAACTACAATGGGGCTGATTGGACCCCATGGTAGTAGGGGCCAAGTGGCAGCAGTTAAT
>NW_006921844.1:4446001-4466911 GCF_000298275.1 Orycteropus afer afer | reverse complement strand
GGTGATTCCCACCACATCCCCATTTAATTTGCCTATTTGGCCTGTGCAAAAAGCAGATGGATCTTGGAGAATGACAGTAGATTATCATAAACTTAATCAATGACTCCAATTGCAGCTGTTGTTCCTGATGTGGTTTCATTGCTTGAGCAAATTAGTACATCTCCTGGTATTGGTCTGCAGCTATTGATCTGGCCAATACTTTTTCTTGATACCAATTTCAAAGGACCATCAGAAGCAGTTTGCCTTCAGCTGGCAAGGCCAAGAGTATACTTTCACAGTTCTTCCTCAGGGGTGTATCAACTCTCCAGCACTATGTCATAATTTAGTCCATAGGGATCTTGATTGCTTTTCTCTTCCACAAGACATCACACTGGTCTGTTATATTGATGACATTATGCTGATTGGACCTAGTAAAGAAGAAGTATCAATGACTCTAGACTTATTGGTGAGATATACATGCTAGAGGTTGGGAAATTAACCCAACCTTCAGGCACCTTCCATCTCAGTGAAATTTCTAGGGGTCCAATGGTGTGGGGCATGTCGAGATATTCCTACTAAAGTGAAGGACAAGTTATTGTATCTGGCTCCCCACACAACTAAAAAGGAGGCACAATGTCTGGTGGGCCTCTTTGGATTTTGGAGGTAACATATTCCTCATTTGGGTGTATTGCTGCAGCCTATTTATCAAGTGACTCAGAAAGCTGCTAGTTTTGAGTGGGGCCGAGAACAACAGAAGGCTCTGCAACAGGTTCAGGCTGCCGTGCAGGCTGCTCTGCCAATTGGGCCATATGATCTGGCTGATCCAATGGTGCTTGAAGTGTCTGTAGGAGATAGAGATGGTGTTTGGAGTCTTTGGCAGGTCCCTATTGGTCAATCGCAACACAGACCCTTCGGATTTTGGAGCAAAGCCCTGCCATCCTCTGCAGATAACTACTCTCCTTTTGAGAAACAGCTTTTGGCTTGTTACTGGGTTTTAGTAGAGACTGAACACATAACCACGGGCCGCCAAGTGACCATGAGGCCTGAGCTGCCCATCATGAACTGGGTGTTGTCTGACCCACAGAGTCATAAAGTTGGACATGCACAGCAGCACTCCATCATTAAATGGAAGTGGTATATCAGAGATCGGGCTTGAGCAGGACCTGAAGGCACAAGTAAGTTGCATGAGGAAGTGGCCCAAATGCCTATGGTCTCCACTCCAGTCACATTACCTTCCCTGTCCCACTCTGCACCTATGGCCTCTTGGGGAGTTCCTTATGACCAGTTCACTGAGGAAGAGAAAACTGGTGCCTGGTTTACGGATGGTTCTGTGCGATATGCAGGCACCACTAGAATATGGACAGCAGTGGCACTGCAGCCCCTTTCTGGGACTTCCTTAAAGGACAGTGGTGAAGGGAAATCCTCCCAATGGGGAGAACTTCGAGCCATGCATATGGCTGTTCACTTTGCATAGAACAAGAAATGGCCAGATGTGTGATTATATATGGATTCATGGGCTGTGGCTAATGGCTTAGCTGGATGGTCTGGCACTTGGAAGGAGCATGATTGGAAGATTGGTAATAAGGATGTGTGGGGAAGAGGTATGTGGATAGATCTCTCTGAATGGGCCAAAGGAATAAAGATATTTGTGTCTCATGTGAATGCCCACCACAAGGTGACCTCAGCAGAGGAGGACTTTAACAATCAGGTGGATAGGATGACACATTCAGTGGAAACAAGCCATCCTTTTTCCCCAGCTACTCTTGTCTTTGCTCAATGGGCTCATGAACAAAGTGGCCATGGTGGCAGGGATGGAGGTTATGCATGGGCACAGCAACATGGACTCTTGCTTACCAAGGCTGATTTGGCTACCATCACTGCTGAGCGCCCAATCTGCCAGCAGCAGAGACCAACACTGAGTCTGCAATGTGGAACCATTCCTCAGGGTGATCAGCCAGCAACCTGGTGGCAGGTTGATTACATTGGACCACTTCCATCATGTAAAGGACAACATTTTGTACTTACTGGACTAGATACTTATTCTGTATATGGATTCGCCTTCCCTGCATGCAATGCTTCTGCCAAAACTACCATTTGTGGACTTACAGAATGCCTTATCCATCGTCACAGTATCCCACACAGCATTGCTTTGGATCAAGGGACTCATTTCACAGCAAATGAAGTGTGGCAATGGGCTTATGCTCATGTAATTCACTGGTCTACCATGTTCCCCATCACCCTGAAGCAGCTGGCTTGATAGAACGATAGAATGGTCTCCTGAAAACACAATTACAGCACCAGTTAGGTGGCAATACCTTGAAGGGTTGGGGCAATGTTCTCCAGGAGGCTGTATATGCTCTAAACCAATGTCCAATATATGGTTCTGTTTCTCCAATAGCAAGGATTCATGGGTCCAGGAACCAAGGGCTGGAAATGGGAGTGGTACCACTCACTATTACCCCTAATGACCTCTCAAAACATTTTTACTTCCTGTCCCTGCTACCCTATGCTCTGCGGGTCTAGAGATCTTAGTCCCAAAGGGAGGAACACTCCTGCCTGGAGACACAATACGGATTGCATTGAACTGGAAATTAGAATGCCACCAGCCATTTTGGCTTCCTCATGCATTTGGATCCACAGACAAAGAGGGGCATTTCTGTACTATCTGGTGTGATAGATCCTGATTACCAAGGGGAAATTGGATTGGCTTTACATAATGGAGGTAAAGAAGGATATGTCTGAAATACAGGAGATTCTTTAGGACACTTCTTAGTACTCCCATGCCCTATGATTAAAGTCAATGGAAAATTACAGCAACCCAATTCTGATATGACTGTTAACGGCCCAGACCCTTCAGGAATGAAGGTTTGGGTCACTCCACCAGGCAAAAAACCATGATTAGCTGAGGTGCTTGCTGAAGGCAAGGGAAATACAGAATGGGTGGTGGAAGAAGGTAGTTCTGAATATCAGCTACGACCACATGACCAGCTGCAGAAACAAGGACTGTGATTGTTATATTTCTTCATCGTATATGTACATCAAATATTTTTGTTTCCTTCTGTTATGAACTGTGAAATGTAAATAAGGTTAATGCATTTTGGTTGTACATGTGTTAGTATATCATGTTAGGCACAAATATGACTTTATAATTGTCCTTATTTAGAGATTATATGGTTAAGAAGATGTGTACAACTGCCAATTTGACAAGGGGTGGACTGTGGTAGTTGGAGCTGTGTGTCAACTTGGCTGGACCACAATCTGCGTGGTTTGAGCTGTTGTCGTGTGGTTGTTCCCATGATGGGATCAGATAACCATGTTTTGAGCAGCCAATCTGTTGAAAGGAGGTTCCTTAGGGGTGTGGCCTGCTTCCAGTATATCTGTGGACATCCTGGGAGAGGAGACATTCTTCTGCGGATCGGGATTCTGTTGTACTGCTTACAACTGTCATGAGTGAACAATCCACCATTCGGCCTGGAGATCTTGGATTTCGTCATTTGTTGGAGTCAACAGCCAGTGTACTGCCCGCCAGCTCTGAGCTCCTCAGCCCCTGTGGCTGCAAGAGTCGAGAAAAGCCTCCAGCTTGACATTTGATCCAGGAACTTTGAACTTGGCCAGTTTCTATAAGTGTGTGAGCCATTTTCCTAAGATAAATCTCTCTCTCTCTCTCTCTAAATATATATATATAAGCTTTACTGGTTTTGTTTCTCTAGAGAACCCAGTCTAA
This sequence comes from Orycteropus afer afer, assembly GCF_000298275.1. Classification (NCBI taxonomy): domain Eukaryota; kingdom Metazoa; phylum Chordata; class Mammalia; order Tubulidentata; family Orycteropodidae; genus Orycteropus; species Orycteropus afer. The sequence goes on along the minus strand of NW_006921844.1, from coordinate 4,463,208 downwards.
CACACCAGGAATTATAAACTGAAGAGGAATGGTGTGGCATTCATAGTCACCATGAGTGTTTCAAGATCTATCCTGAAGTACAATGCTGTCAGTGATAGGATAATATCTATACATCTACAAGGCAGACCAGTTAATACTACTATTATCCAAATTTGTGCACCAACCACCAAAGCCAAAAATGAGGAAATTGAAGATTTTTAGCAATTTCTGCAGTCTGAAATTGACCAAACATGCAATCAAGATGTATTGTTGATTATTGGTGATTGGAATGCAAAAATTAGAAACAAAGAAGAATCACCGGTAGTTGGAAAATACAGCCTTGGTGATAGAAGTAGCACCAGAGATCACATGATAGAATTTTGCAAGACTAGTGACTTACTCATTGCAAATACCATTTTTCAGCAACACAAATGACGACTATATATGTGGACTTCACCAGATGGAGTACATGGGAATCAGATCAACTACATCTGTGGTAAGAAGTGATGGATAAGCTCAATATCTGCAGCCAAAACAAGGTCAGGAGCTGACTGTGGAACAGACCATCAGTTGCTTATATGCAAGTTCCAACTGAAGCTGAAGACAATTAAAACAAGTCCACAAGAGCCAAAATATGACTTTGATTATATCCCTCCTGAATTTAGAGACTATCTGAAGAATAGATTTGATGCATTAAACATCAATGACTGAAAACCAGAGGAAATGTGGGATGATATCAAGAACATCATTGATGAAGAAAGCAAAGGGTCATTAAAAAGACACGAAAGGAAGAAAAGACCAAAATGGATGTCAGAAGAGACTGAAACTTGCCCTTGAATGGAGAGTAGCTAAAGCAAATGGAAGAAATGACAAGATAAAAGAGCTGAACAGAAGAGCAGCTCCATAAGACAAAGTCAATTATTATAATGAAATGTGCAAAGACCTGGAGTTAGAATACCAAAAGGGAAGAACAAATTTGGCATTTCTCCAGCTGAAAGAACTGAAGAAAAAATTCAAGCCTCAGGTTGCAATATTGAAATATTCTATGGGAAAAATATTAAATGATGCAGGAAATGTCAAAAGAAGATGAATGGCATAAAAAGAGTAACTGTGCCAAAAAGAATTGGTTGATGTTCATCCATTTCAGGAGGTGGCATAAAATCAAGAACCAATGATATTGAAAGAAGAAGTCAAAGCTGCACCGAAGGAATTGGCAACAAAAGGTTCCAGGAATTGACGGAATTCCCATTGAGAGTTTTAACAAACTGATGCAGTGCTGGAGGCACTTATCTATGCCAAGTAATTTGAAAGACAGCTACTTGGCCAACTGACTTGAAGAGACCCATATTTGTGTCCATTCCAATAAAATGTGATCCAACAGAATGTGAAAATTGGAGAAAATATCATCAATATCACATGCAAGCAAAATTTTGATTAAGATAATTAAAAAATGGTTGCAGCACTATATTGACAGGGAACTTCCAGAAACGCAAGCTGAATTCAGAAGAGGACATGGAACAAGGGATATCATTGCTGATGTCAGGCAGATCTTAGCTGAAAGCAAAGAATACCAGAAAGATGTTTTCTTGTGTTTTATTGACTATGCAAAGGCATTTGATTGTATGGATCATAACAAATTGTGGATAATATTGAGAAGAATGGGAATTCCAGAACCCTTGATTGTGCTCATCAGGGACCTGTAGATAGACTAGAAGGCTGTCTTTTGAACAGAACAAGGAGATACTGCATGGTTTAAAATCAGAAAGGGAGTAGTGTGTCAGGGTTGCATCCTTTCACCATACTTATTCAAACTGCATGCTGAACAAATAGTCTGAGAACCTGTACTATATGAAGAAGAACATGGCATTAGGATTGGAGGAAGGCTCATTAACAACCTATGATGTTCAGAATATACAACTTTGCTTGTTGAAAGTGAAGATTGACTTGAAGCACTACTGATGAAGATTAAAGACTTCAGTCTGCAGTATGGATTACATCTCAACATAAAGAAAACGAAAATCCTCACAACTGGCCCAATAAGCAGCATCACAATAAAATGGAGAAAAGATTGAAGTTGTCAAAGATTTCATATTACTTGGTTGCACAATCAACACCAATGGAAGCAGCAGTCAAGACATCAGATGACACATTGCACTGGGCAAATCTGCTGCAAAAGACCTCTTTAAAGTGCTGAAGAGCAAAGATGTCTTCTTGAAGGATAAGATGTGCCTAACCAAGATTGACTGCTAACCAGAAGGCTGGCGGTTCAAACCCACCAGCCACTCCTCGGAAGGAAGGTTGGGCAATCCTACTTCCGTAGTGATACTGCCTCGGAAACCCAAGGAGGGGTCACTATGAGTCGGGGCCGACTCGACGGCAAATAACCACCACCACAACAAGAACCCAAGCCATGGTATTTTCAATTGCCTCATATGCATGTGAGAGATGAACAATGAATAAGGAAGACCAAAGAAGAGTTGATGGTTTTGAGTTGTGTTGGCAAAGAATACTGAAAGTGCCATGAACTGCCAAAAGAATGAACAAATCTGTCCTGGAGGAAGTGCAGCCAGAATGTTGCTTGGAAGCAAGAATGGCCAGACTTCCTCTCACCTATTTTGGTCATGTTGTCAGAAGGGATCATTTCCTGAGACAGATATCATGCTTGGAGGGTCAGCAAAGAAGGGGAAGGCCCCAAGGAGATAGATAGGTTGACACAGTGGCTGCAACGATGGGCTCAGTTATAGCAAGGATTGTGAGGCTTACACAGGACAGGACAGTGTTTTGTTTTGTTGTACATAGGGTCGCTATGAGTTGGAGTCGACTTGACAATGGCACCTAACAACAACAGCAACAACATGATTTAAGCAGAGGCTTGAAAACTGCTTATGAGTGAGCTTTTTTACTTTTCTGCTGCTGGGAACCCTTTTCCACCATGTGAAGATGCCCAGACCAGCCTACAGAAGAAGAGAAACCAAATGAAGCAAAGAGGAGCTGCCCCACACTAGGTCCCTAGACCATCCATTCTGCCAAATGCCAGGCATGTAAATGAAGCCATCTTAAACCCTCAGTCTCACCCAAGCTGCCAACTGGCAATAGAGATTTGCCAGGGCAGTCCAGATCAGAAGAATTGCCCAGCAGATCCATAGACTCATGAGAAATAATACATGGTTGCTACATTAATTCACCAAGTTAAGGCTATTTTGTTACATAACAGACTTACTACTACAAAGTCTAACTATTTAAAAAATTTTTAACACCAATTCTTAGTCTATTACAAGAGTTGGCACACTAAGGTCATGGGGGTGGCTGCCTGTTTTTGTAAATAAAGTTTTATTTGTACTCATTTGTTATCTGTTTGCTATGGCTGGTTTGGGTCAAGAATGGCTGAATTGAGTAGTTATGACAGAGGCTCCACTCACAAAGCCTAAAATAGTTACTATCTGACCCTTTAACAAAGTGTTCGTTGACCTCTAGAATTAGTTTGTGCTTTTCTAATTGCTGTGTAGGTGTTCTTCATCTAGTTTTGATGATAATTCTTTGTTGACTGCATGTACTGAGAATATTTACTTCAAGTTTGTAATTTGTACTTCACTTTGGTTAAGATTTCTTTTGATGAAGAAAAATTTCTTAATTTTAATATAGTCAAATTGATAAATCTCTGTTTTTCAGAGTCAGTTCTTTTTATGTCTAATTTAAAAAATCATTCCCTACCCCAAGGTAAAAAAAAGTATTAATTTTATGTATGCTTATTTGAATACTTTATTGTGTTTTAGGTGAAAGTTTACACAGCAAATTAGGTTCCTATTTAACAATTTTTGTACAAATTATTCCATGTCATTAGTTTCGATTTTTGCAATGTGTTCAGCATTCTCGTTATTTCCATTCTGTTTGTTTTGTTTCCATCTATCTAGCTTCCCTGCCCCTCTTTGCCTTCTCATCTTTGCTTTTGGGTAAATATTGATCTTTTGTTCTTGAGTAGTGGGTAACATGCCTTATGGGTGCTTGTTTATTTTATAAGCCAATCTATTATTTGGCTGGAAAGAGACCTCTGGGAGTGGCTTCTAATCCAAGTTATGAAAGCAGCCTGCCACATCTTTCTCTTGAAGAGTGGTTGGTGGGTTTTAACCATGGACCTTTCAGTGAGCAGCCAAGTGCTTAACCACTGTGCCATCAGGGCTCCTTAGTAATTATATAACATGCAAGAAGTAAAGATTTATTTTTTCTTCCAACTCTTAGAACTCTAATTTCTTTTATTTTCTTGTACTAGCTCAGACATTTGTAATATAGATAGAATTGGTATTAGCGGGGCCCTTGTTCCATTCCTGATTTTGAATAAGTCTAGCATTTCCCCATTTAGAATGATGTTTGTTCTAGACTATTTACAGATCCTTTTGTGTCTTTTTGGCTTATCCTCCTTATTCTTTGACCACTTCCTTACTTGCTGGCACAGAAAAGATAGTCCAGTTTCATATTATATTTTCTTTACCCCAGACCTGTGGTCAGCCATTTCTCCAAAGAGCCTTTGTTTCTTTTAGTAGAGAATGGTATATAGAAATCAAGATCTACAGATTCTATATAAAAGAAAATGTAACTGCAATACCGTTGTAAGAACAATGATTCTTCAATATCATCACCCAGTCAGTGTTAAAATTTTGTCTCATACATTTAATAATTTTTGTTTTTCAGATTTTATGCTTGAATCAAGATCCAAATAATGTTCACACACCATGACTAGTTATGTATTTTAAGCTTTTTTGAATTTATCAGTTTCACCTCTGTTATGCTTAATAATATAGGGCAACTTGGCTAGGCTATGATTCTCAGTGGTTTGGTAGAAACTATGTAATCACTTTCCATTTTGCATTCTGATATGAGCAGTCAATCAGTTGAAAGGGAAGTTTCCTTGGGGGTGTGACCTGTCTCAGCATATAAAAGGATGTTTTGGCAAAGCTTGTTCTCTTTCTTAACCCTGTACTCTTCTCATTGTTTAAATTTTGGTTCTTAGGACATAAGCTTGCAGAAGTCTCTGGCCTGCTGCCTGACCTGCAGTTTTGGGTTCATTAGGGAGCTCTGGTATCATAGTGTCTAAGGCACTTGACTGCTAACCAGAAGGCTGGTGGTTCAAACCCACTAGCCACTCTTTGGAAGGAAGGTTGGGCAATCTACTTCAGGGATGATACTGCCTCGGAAACCCAAGGAGTGGTCGCTACGAGTCAGCTCTGACTTGAGGGCACATAACAACAACAACAACAGCCCCTGCAACCATGTGAACCAGCAGAGATCTTCAACCTGTCACCTGACCCACAGATGTGGGACTTGCCAGCCCCCACAATTGTGTGAGCCATTTCCTTGAAGTAAAATTTTATCTCTATACATTTACATATGCTTCACTGGTTTCTCTCCTTTAAAGAACCCAGAATAAGACACATCCATCTAATTTTTTTTCCTTCTTGTAATTTTATTTAGAAGAATTAGAATTTCCTACTAGTTGTATCTCAAGGTTTGAGCAGATGTAGATGTGATCATTTTTTGGTAAGAGTCCTTCGTGGGTGATGGTGTGCTTTTTATCAGGGGGTGTTCTGGTTACCTAGTGCTGCTCTGACAGGAATATATATCACAAATGGGATGGACTTAACAAACAGGAGTTTATTCTTATAATTTGGAGGTTTTAAGTCCAAGTTCAAAGTGCCAGGTTCTACGGGCTGCGTGAAAGCCCCTCAACCTTGGGGTCCAGCTCTGCCTCCTGCTCCCGGCCCACTGGAGCTAGAGGCATTTCTTCACTCAGACAAGCTGCTGGCTACTGAGGCTGAGAAGCCCCAAGCCTGACAAGTAAAAGGGCACAGTCTCAATGTTACCAAACCACACGACAGGCCATTAACTTAAGTCCATTGTAAGTCCCAATGTGGGCAGAGCACAGCAGGCTACTGAGCAATGACACGGCTACATGCAGGGTCCAAGCATGCCATAAGCTAGAGATCATTCCCAAGGCTTCTCCTTATTTACAGGAAGCAGACCACATCCCAAAGGCAGCTACTCAGCTGCTTGTGGTAGATCTCACCATGGAGTTGATTGCCAGTCTCATCATGGGGAATAACTACCACCAGTTACCCAGTTACTCAACCAGGCCCAGCCAAGTTGACACACAAACATAACTACCACAGGGGGCACATCATGTCTGGTGGTCTATGTTTTTTTGTGATGTTACCTTCCATGCTCATTTGCCTATGTCCATTAAATCATGAAGGATGACAAAATTGTGACACACTAAATATATTTTTAATTAACTGCAATACTTCTATAAAGAGACATCTCTTCTCATCTATTGTTAGAAACTTTTAACTCAATTATTTTATGCTTAGAGACAGTGGTCCTTATGATTCCTGACCTTGACATTAGTTGGAGCCTTTTTTTTTTTTTTAAATATGGCCTAATACATGACCATTTTTTCCCCCTATTGTTTTTCATATAGAACTTTCAGGTGAAATTTCACTTTGTTTTTGCAGCTAAAAAGTGTTTTGAAAGATCCTAAACTTAACTAAAAGAATGAATTGGTAAGAGAGCAAATTTGATGTCAGAAATAGCATTTTGGACATTTGAGGTTCTATTATAGCTGAAAAAATAAAACATAAACCATATACTGCACTGATACACAATCTGTAGATGTTAGCCATTGCTAATATGTAATCTAACCATCTCATTTTATATATGAGGAACTTGGATTCATTCATTTATTCCCTCATTTAACAAATGTTTTTTGTTAGGAACCATAGAATCAGCCCCTGACTCTTGGTGACCTCATGCACAATGGAATGCAAGCTGCCCTTTCCTGTACCATGATGGTCTGAGGATCAAACTACTGTGATCATAGAGTTTTCATTGGCTGATTTTTGGAAGTTGATTGCCAGAGTTCTCTTCCTAGTTTGTCTTAGTCTGGAGGCCCTGTTGAAACCTGTTTAACATCATGCACAAGGCTCCACTAACAGGCAAGTGGTGGCCTGAGGTGCACTGGATGGGAATCCATCCAGGTCACCTGCATGGAAAGGGAGAATTCTACCACTGAATCAGCAATGCCCCTACTCAACAAAAGTTTAATGAGCCCTTATAATGCCCTTATGTGTTGTTGATTCTGGCACAAAGAAACTCTACATGACAGAGTAGACCTGTCACATAGGGTTTTCTAGGCTATAATCATTTTGGGAGTAGGTCTCCAGGTCTTTTCTTCCACTCAGTTGATGGTGGGTTCAATCAGGAAACTGTCGGTCAGCAGCTGAGTGCTTAACCATTGAGACAACAGGGCTACTTATTCTGCTCTTAGGAGACACGAAGAAGCAGAAACCAAACAATGATCTTGACTTTGCCATGCTTTGTTATAGAATGGGGAAACATGGTAATGAGTCAACAAACCAATAGATGAGATGGGTTGAGTGAGTGACAAGTTATAAGAAAGAAATTAAACAGGGTGATGTATTAGTGTGGGTGAGACACTACTTTAGATGTATTAACATTTATACTGAGACCACCCTAATAGGAAGAAGAACAATGCCCAAAGACCTCGGAAAAGGACTTCTAGCCAGAGAGTATAGCAGTACAAAAGGCTCTGAGGTGGGAATGAGTTTGGCATTTTCCAAGAAGAGAGTGGATCTGTGTGATTAATGCTTAGTGATCACGTAGAAGAGTGGTGGAAAATGAGTCTAGAGAAGAAGATGGGAATCCAGTTCTTTAGATCTTGCACTGATACTTTTTTTTAAATTACTTTATATGATTTTAGGAGCTCTGGTGGTGCAGTGGTTAAAGCATTCAGCTGTTAACCAAAAGGTTGGCAGTTCAAACCCACTAGCTGTTCTGCAGAAGAAAATGAGGCAGTCTTCTTCCATAAAGATTTACAGCCTTGGAACCTCTATGGAGCAGTTCTACTCTGTTCTATAGGGTTGCTATGAGTCAGAATTGACATGGCAGTGGGTTTGTTATGGTTTTTAATTTTTGCATGATTCTGGGGCCTGGATAGCTGTGTTCATTCAGTAGAACATGTGCAGCTGAAGAGTATAATGTATTAAAAGTCCCTTCCCTCACTCTACCTGCTCAGAAGTCTAGATCTGTTCCTTTAGAAACCCAGTTCTGTGGAAAACGTGGTCCCTAGCCTACAGTCTGGGTCTTGATTCTGGTGGCTGCAGTTCCCAGTGCTCTCAGGGACTGTGGACAGGCAAGAATCGCTCATTTGAAGCTCTTTGAAGAGCCAGCCCCTTGGTGATTCTTGCTTTCTGCGCTACCCTGACCTCTGGTGGAAAGGGCCTGTTAAGGCATAGACCAAGCTAGAATCTGGAAGCCTTGGCTTCCTATTCTTCCTCCCACCATTTGGCTTGGTGTGTACTGCATTATGGAGACCTTAAGTCCCTCATTTCCTCCTCAGGTTTTCAGGACATAACAAAGAGTAGAACTTCAGTCACCATGCCATGAGGTGCCCAAATGGCTTCTCTCATAAGAATCGTAAGTTTAGATGGAATTGACCCATCCTTCTCCAGGTAAATGGCCCAGCCTGACCCACTGGAATACTCCATCCCTTTGGCTTCAGAGATTGGTTCACCTGGACACTGGAAGAAAAGGGATCTCTCTGCTTCTCTGGGATCTAGAGTTAAAAGACCTTGTATATCTGGGCAGCGAGTGGTCATCTCTGGCCAGATGCTGAAAGGTTGTATAAGTATTGAATTAACACTGAGGAGGAAGTTGGGGTCTGGAGATACAAAGGGAACTATTGTTTAAGCTCCTGCTTCTAGTTGTGCCTGGAACGAACTAATCCCTTCTTTTTTTCTGTTAAGCTAGTTTTAGTTGGGCTTCTATTGCTTAGAACTGGAAATCTACTTAATACAATACTCAGTCAGTGCAGCCACTGTTATTATTGGCAATGTTAGATAATCAAAAGAAAGTTTGAAGAAGATACATTGTGGTACTTTCCTTTTTGACACCAACGATTATAATCATATAGTGATTATATGATCACAATATGATTTTTTTTAAAATATTGATCTCTGTTCCTTTGTGAGGGCAAGGACCAGATTTGTTTGCTTATCATGCTATCCTTCTGCACAATGGTTGATAGTAATTTCTCACTAACTATTTATGGAGTGAGTAAATAGTTGTGTGGCAATGTTTACTGAAGTGAGAATGTAATATTACAATGATCTAATACTACTGTGCCAATCTAGGAGAATGACTTTAATCTTAAGCGATTCATTCTGAAGGGTCTATGCACAAAGTGGGCTGATACCTGGAACGTAAGTCAGAAAAACAAACAGACACTATGTGTGTTTATGTGTGGTATGTGGAGAAGAAAAAGTAAATATGGCAATATGTTAACCATGTAGAAATTAAGTGGCAGGTACCCAGGTGTTCAATATATTATTCTTTCAACTTTTGTGTGTTTGTTGTTGTTGTTATGTGCCGTCGAGTCAGCCCCGACTCATAGCGACCCCTCCTTGGGTTTCCGAGGCAGTATCACTATGGAAGTAGGATTGCCCAACCTTCCTTCCGAGGAGTGGCTGGTGGGTTTGAACCGCCAGCCTTCTGGTTAGCAGTCAAGTGCTTTAGCCACTATGCTACCAGAGCTTTTGTGTGTTTAGTAATTATGAAAATTAAAAGTTAAGAAGAGGAAAAAAAAAAGATTACCATTATCTGGATGGGCACTTATGTTCACCATGCCTTTAAGAAACTTCCAACCCCCAAATATAGGACAAATACATCAGAGAAAGACCATTTGCATTACAAAAGAATTTTAAATTTTCCAGGAAAAAATCCCCTCAAGTCTTCTTAAAAAGAAATTGATCCAACGAAGACACCGAGTTCAGTTGTAGAGGAAACTGGAGGAAGCCCAAGAGAGAAAATGTTCTCTTTCTTTCTTCCTTTTGCTAAAACACAAAAAGCTATTTATTTATTTATTTATTCTGATAATAAAGTCACTGTAAAAAAAAAGTGATAAGGTGATAAGGAAAGATATAAAAGAGACAGTCAAATTTACCCATGATGTTACTGCCTAAAAGTAATAGTAAAACAGTACCAGGTACTGTTTTAAGCACTTTCCATATATTAACACATTTAAGCTTTACTCACAATCTTACTTTGGAGATATTATCAGTAGGGACCAGTCCCTGGAGAAGGACATCATGCTTGATAAAGCAGAGCATCAGTGGAAAGGAGGAAGTGCCTTAACAAGATTGACACAGTGGCTACAACAGTGGGCTAAAATATAGCAATGATTATGAGAATTGTGCAGGATTTGACAGTTTTTTGTTCTGTTGCACGTAGGTTTGCTATGAGTCAGAACTCACTTGATGACACCTAATAACAACCACCACCCTAGGTAGTTTCTACTATTGTTCACATTTTACAGATTGGGGAGTTGAGGTTAACTAAATTTCCCAAGATCAAATTCCAGCTCTGCCTATGAGGTGAAAGAGTTTGGATTTGAACTCAGGCAGTCTGACTCTACAGCCTGTGCTCTTCATCATGACCCCAGTAACTGTAAACTCTTTGGTAAATATCCTTTCTGACGTATGTGTGCACACTTGCTCTCTCTCTCTCTCTCTCACACACACACATATACACATGCATGCACAGAGATACCATACTCACACACTCACATACATGATCACATGCATGCACTCAAATGTGCATACACATGCATGCAAACATACACACGAGCATGCACATATTTTATAAAGCAGTCATTTTACTCATGGTGCTTTATGACTTGCTTTTCAAATATAGGTAAACAAAAGTAGGCAGACAATATACTGAATCCCATGTACCCATCACCGAGATTCAGCAATGGCCGATCTGTTTTATCTCTACTCACATTTCTTCTCCTGCCCTATAGATTTTTTTAAGCTATTTACTTTGAAACAATTTCAAACTTACTGGAAAATTTCAAGTTTAGTATAGAGAATACATGCATTTCCTACATCCGAATTCATGAACTTTTAAAAACGTATGTTCTTCTTCTCTCTTTCTCTTGTACTCCCTCTATGTTTGTATAAATGTGTGTGAATATGTGTAATTATCAATATTTTGGATTGCCTGGCAGCAGGCTGCATGTCTCAGTCCCCTTATTTCATACTTCTGTGTACATTTCCTAAGAACAAGGATATCCTCTTACATAGCGACAACACCAAATCCACTTCCATTGAGTCAGTTGAGACTCATAGAGACCCTCTAGGAGCTGGCTGTAAATCTTTACGGAAGCAGGTTGCCTCATCTTTCTAACACAGAGCAGCTGGTGGATTTGAACTGCCAACCTTTTCCTTAACAGCTGAAAGCTTTAACCACTATACCACCAGAGCTCATAGCATAACCACAGTACAGGCATTAAGTTCTGGAAAGTTGATATAATATTTTTATCTATGGTCAATATTTTATTTTGTCAATTGTCCCAATAATGTCTTTAATAGCGTTTTTTTTCATCTCTAGTACAGAATCTAGTCCAGACCCCTGTATAGTATATAGTTTCTTATGTCTCCAGTTTCTAGTCTGGTCTTTCCTTGTCTAGTCTAGTCTTTCCTTGTCTTTCATGACATTGCCATTTTTTAAAGAATATAAGCCATATATATTATTGACTGTCTCTTAGTTTGGGTTTATCTAAAGTTTTTTTCTGGACTAGTGTGGTAGTTAAGGTTTGTGTCAACTTGGCTGGGCTGTGACTTTGAGTGGCTCAACAGTTGTGATGTAGTTATTTATTCCCCATGATGAGAATGGATGTGCTGTAATCACCTCCATGGTGGAATCTGCTGTGAGCGGTTAATCATTTGAAGGGGAGTTGTCCTAGGGGTGTGGCCTGTTTCCAGTATGTGTGGAAAGGATCCTGCATCTGGTGACCCTGCATCATTGTCTCCTGTTCATGGACTTCAACCAGTGGCTTGCTGTATTGCCTGCTGTTCTTGAGGTCTAGGTTTAGGTTATGTATTCTAGCCTGAATATTAGTTGGAAGATGTTGTGTCTGTCTCAAAGTATCACATCTGGAGGTAAATGACATCCTTTAGTGGTGTTAATTTCATCACTTGATTAAAATATTGTCCAGTTTCTCTACTGTACAAACGTCTTTTAAAAATTCTAACAACATCTGGTTTTATTTATGAAACAAGAAATGATAGATTGACGGCAATTTTTTCATGGTGGTATCATCACCACCACCACATCATCCTTATCACCATCATCATCATCATCATCAACATCATACCTACTTACTGTAGACTTTTTATATGCCAGGCACTGTGCTAAATGCTTTATCTGATTTAATTATCACAACAACCTTGTGAATATGAGGAAAAATGTTAAAAAAAACTTGGTAAAGGCTGAGTTGAGGTTCAGACCTGGCTGGCTGGCTCCACAGCACCCCCCTCCCCATTCTTAATCATGTATCATGGTTGTTTTCATATAATTCTTTAGTTTGTATATGTTAGTTATTTCTCAACCTTAACCTTTTATAAACAATGCTGCAAAGAATATCTCAGAATACACATCTTTGTAAATCCTCTTAACCTCAGCCCTTAGGCCCCCAAAATCCATCTGGAAATATTAATGAGGGAGATATTCTTGTAAACAGGAATAAATTAATACTCATGAATGAGTCTTCCTATAAAGTCATGCTGGCTAGAATTGGAAGGGAGCAGTTTAGATCATTATTCTACTCTAGGCAAAAATCTTCTCTAACAATGTAGGAGAAGCAATTACAATAGTGATAGTAATGACACCTTCTGAGCACCTTCCTATGTGCCAACCACTGGGCCATGCTGCCCCCCCCCCTTTTTTTTTAATAATCTTTGTAATAACCTTATGAGGTGGGTGTTGTCCCTCCATGTTCATATAAGGGCAAATGTCCTGTGACATCTCTGAAAGATGGACACAACCTCTGCTTGCACATTCCTAATAATGGGGAACTCTGCTTTGCAAAACAGACTGGAACACTTACGGATGGCCCTAATTATATACTTACTCCTATAAGTAAGAATTCACTTAACATCAATATAGGATTCACCATAGAATTAACTAAATTCCCTTTCACATAATAGAGCTTTAAATGCTTAAATAATAATAAAAATAGCAGCCACTTATTGAGCACTTAACTCAAAAAAACTCACTGCCATGGAGTCAATTCTGACTCATAGTGACACTTTTTGGGTTTCCCAGGTATTAAATCTTTATTGCAGTAGATTGTCCCATCTTCCTTCTGTGGAGCAGCTGATGGGTTTGAACTGCCAGTCTTCTGGTTAGCAGTCAAATGCCTAGGCACCATGCTACCAGAGCTCCTTTGAGCACGTGTAAGCAGCCACAATTTGTTCTCAGTGTGGTTCTTACATGCATTTCCTCATTTATGTACATCACTGCTGGATGAATGCTGTTATTTTTCTGTTCTTTACACGAGGTGACTGAGGTTTGTAGTTATTAAGTAGTGAGGCCAAGATTGTCCCATCACCTGCATGCACTTAACTGTTGGCTTTAGAAGCTGATCTCCCTAAAAAGTTGCCAGGCAAGGGAATGAAGCTGGGCAGTGGGGTCATGATAAAAAATATTGTCTTAGAAAGTCAGAAAGATTCTTTCAAAACTTCTGAGAGTAATCAAAATTTCATATAGTGTCATATGGGAGAGCTCTGGTGGTGTAGTGCCTAAGGCATTTGACTGCTAACCAGAAGGCTGGCAGTTCAAACCCACCAGCCACTCCTCAGAAGGCAGGTTGGGCAATCTACTTCCATAGAGATACTGCCTCAGAAACCCAAGGAGGCCTGGCTATAAGTCAAAATCGACTCAACAGCAGTTGAGTTTGGTTTTTAGTATGTGGGTTGGAAGGAGTAAATTTTAAATTGAAGTCTGTCAAACATTTATTATCATTATCAAACACATCTATTAACATCTATTGAGGTTATAGAGGCTTACCATTCAAATCTCACTGTGGAAAACTTGTTCTGTGTAAAATCATTTTGGAATCTATTCTATACATCCCTTCCAATCACTTTTAGAGGTTTAGTAATTATCCTAGAGATTGGAAAGCCCATTCAGTTGCATAGACACTTGCCTTTTGTTCCTCCCCTCTGAGGTTTTCAATTGTACATAAAGGTCTTACATATAAATTGTATGCATATTGTACTCTATAAGTGGCTTAGGCCCTTGGGTAGCACAAATAGTTTATGCTCAACTACTAACCAGTGGCATCCCTAGTGGAATCACATGGTTTTGCCTGCATATGCTATAAGCCCATACTATTTTCATTGCTGTTGGTGTTTTTATAGTAGCTAATTTTTGTCAAATTTTCTGGTGTTTCAGCTATAATATTGTGGGAATTAGTATTTGTGAAAGGAATTCTGGTGGAGTAGCGGATAAGGCATTTGACTGCTAACCAGAAGTTCAGTGGTTCAAACCCACCAGCTGCTCTGAGGAAGGAAGATGGGGCTATCTACTTCCACAAAGATTTACAGCCTCAGAAACCTCGTGGGGTCACTATGAGTTGGAATCAACTCGATGGAAGTCAGTTTTTTTTTTTTTATATTAATAACTTTTTTTTTGAGAATGAAGTAATAATTAGAGGAAAAGAAGGAGAAAAATAAAAAAAAGGCTTCTGTGCAGTTACTAATAGTGCTGTAATTCAACATAAAAAGATTTTACAAAACAATTTTGTTGTTAGTATTCATATAATCTAAGAAATATTACATTTAAGCAATTTACAACTATATTTATCACATATTATTCCATGATTAAAATTGATATTAAATATTACTAAAGATTCACTGACTTTGGTCACGTTGTCAAAAGGGACAATTGCCTGGAAAAGGATATCATGCTTGGTAAAGTGGAGGGTCAATAAAAAAGGGGAAGACCCTCAATGAGATGGATTGACACAGTGGCTACAACGATGGCCTCAGGTATAGCAGGGTTTGTGAGGCTGGCACAGGACTGGGCAGTATTTTGTTCTGTTCTACATAAGGTTACTATGAGTGAGAGATGACTCGATGGCACTGTGTTAGACTGGGTTCTCCAGAGAAACAAAACCAGTAAAGCTTATATACAGAGAGAAAGAGAAATTTATCTTAGGAAAATGGCTCACACACTTATAGAAGCTGGCAAGTCCAAAGTTCTTGGATCAAACGTCAAGCTGGAGGCTTTTCCCGACTCTTGCAGCTGCAGGGGCTGAGGAGCTCAAGGTTGGCAGGCAGTATACTGGCTGTTGACTCCAACAAATGACGAATCCAAGATCTCCAGCTTGAATGGTGGATTTTTTGCTCACAGACAGTTGTAGGCAACACAACAGAATCTTGATCCAAGGAAGAGTGTCTCTTTTCCCAGGGTTTCCATAAAAATACTGGAAACAGGCCACACCCCTAGGCAAACTCCCTTTCGATAGATTAGCTGCTCAAACATATTCATCTGATCCCATCATGGGAGTAACCACATCACAACTGCTTAAACCACACAGAATTGTGGTCCAGCCAAGTTGACACACAGCTCCCACTATTACAGGCACACAACAACAACAAAGATTCTATATGGTCTGGTATGGGAGCAAGTGCATGGAGGGAGTGGTACTATAAGTTACTAAACGGGGTGACACCAGCCTAGTGACACCACTGCTACTAACCTGAAGATTAAATGGTTTAAACAAACCCAGTGGAGCTGTAGAAGAAAGTCCTGGTGATCTGCTTCTATCAAGATTACAGGCAAGAAAACTCTATAGAGCAGATTATACATGGGGTTGCCATGAGTCAGAATCAACATGGCAGCCATAGGTTTAGTGGTTTTGGTTTTATAGGTGATTTGGGGGATTTTAATTTTGACTTCTGCAGTTTTATTATTTGATCATTTAGAACCTAACCATTAAAATTCCCTTTATTATGTTTTTCTTTAATTTTTGTTCTTCTGGGCTAAATCCTTCTGGTTTTTCTTTCAATATTCTCCTTGGATCCACTGCCAACCTAGTGTGTTCTCCTTTGAGTATATTACAGTGGATCTGAGTCTCTCTCAAAATGTGGAACTCAGTACAACAACTATAATGGGACTGTTACCTCCCTTTCCTTGGACATGGCCACTGTAATTCTATCAGTGAAACCTATTTGTCTTTTTTTTTTTTAAGCAGCACAGTTATTTAATTAAAATGCCACATTTTTTTTTCTTTTAAATACACAGATTTACCTCATTCTATATATATATAGAAACCTAAATATATGATGTGATATTGCACTTATTAATTTTTATTTTGCTTTTTTTTTTTTCTCTCTCCTTTTATCTTCCAGCTTGTTGAACTACTTTGTTTTCTCAGGAGAGAGCAATCTCCAGTTACAGGCGTCATGTTTAGATTTAATAAACAAGCTTGACTTTGACTTTTAAAAATATTCATTAAGTATTTAATCTTATTGACTTTATTCCTTTAGGTCTGTGCAACATGTGTGCATTCAAGACTTGGAGGTGCTCCCTCTTTCAGCTATCTGTGATGTTCCCGGGCTGGTGTGCCCTGTGTTGTCACATACACGGCTGTCTTCAGGTGCTTCCTCTTCTTTCTATCATTGAACAGAATCTGTGATTAAGTTAGAATGTTATTAAGAGAGACTTTTGCCTTTGGATTGTACCAATCTTCTAAGAATATATATATATATTCTTTAACATATAAATATATTTATATGTATATAAACTTCCCCTAGGTTGGATTTGTTGTTGTTGCTGTTGTTATGTGCTGTTGAGTTGGACCCGACTCATAGTGACCCCTCCTTGGGTTTCCGAGGCGGTATCACTACAGAAGCAGATTGCCCAACCTTCCTTCCGAGGAGTGGCTGGTAGGTTTGAACAGCCAGCCTTCTGGTTAGCAGTCAAGTGCCTTAGTCACTCAAAATACATAGTGGCCACAACAATGGACTTGAACATACCAATGTTGTGAAGCACAGGAGCTTGCAACTTTTAACTTTGTTGTACGTGGGTTTGCTATGAGTCAGAGTCAATTCAACAGCAACTAGTAACAACAACATTTGTAGAAAACCTTCATTTGGGTGATAAAATGCAATTCAGATATGGAATGCTACCTACAGAGAACTGAGATTCTTATCTTTTGGAGGGCCTGTTTTTCCTGGATTTTGTTCCCATTTCTAGGATATTTTTTATTTTATTTTTTTAAATTTATTGTGATTTGGGTGAAGATTTACAGAGCAAATTCACTTTCCATACAGCAGTTCACATATACTTTGTCTCATGTCATTGACCACAGT
>NW_006921844.1:4427813-4442726 GCF_000298275.1 Orycteropus afer afer | reverse complement strand
TAATAATATTATTTGGTTTGAAACAGACAAATACAAGCAAACTATCAACCAGGAAAAAGAAAGCAAAAAAGAAAAAAAAAAAAAGAAAAAAATCTTTGGAGGACTGGGTAGGGCATCCAGGCTCTGTCTGAGCACACAGACTGTGATGGAGTTCCTGTGGGCCCAGAAGGTACGTGGGAGTGGAGGATGGCCACACCTCCGCTCACCAAGCGAGTGTAGAGTGTAGTTACAAGAAGAATGTTGTACCTTTTCAGTCTTGAAGGCCCCGAGTGTCATTGGGGTTGCTGGAAAGTCGAACGTGTTCTTAAGCCCCAGAAATCTGCGAGAGCGCTGTCTCTTTGAATATCCAAAATAGTCAAGCAGCTTTTTAAACCTACAAAATGGCGGCGTCCTCCAGACCAGCAAAAGTCCACAGCTCAGCCCACCTTTCTCTTTACCTTCTCCATTTGTTCCCCAGCCACCATGCAGTCCCTGGCTAGAAGGGTGATTTTTGGGTTAATTCTTAGGACCTACCACCACTCGGGAATCTCCAAGCCCTGTCATCTGTGCCGTCAGGGTCGCTCAGGCCGCTGGCAGACTGCAGCTCCGTGTGTCTCCTTTTTTGGTATTTTCACACAAATTCTTCTGCTAGTTGGGGTTTAGTCCACTTTTGTGTCCTTCCCTTCAAGGCTCAGGGATCCAAGATTATCTTCTGTGTCTGTGTTAATTGGTTTCCCTTTTATTTGTTGAAGAGGGTCTGTGCAGTCCTTCTGCCTAGTCCACCATCTTCTTGGAACCCTAGGATATATTTTGAGATGAGTGAGTACATCACTATATCATCACCATCATTATCTTGATGTTGGTGATGGCATCTATTGTTTGAGAGCTAATTATGTTCTAGATACTATTATTATTCCCATTTTACAGATGGGAAATAGAGGCTTTTCAAATTTAAGCACCTCTCCACAGTATACACCAATAAATGATTGAGCTGGGAGTAAAAACCCAGGTCTTTGAGACACTAAAGCTCAAGTTATGTGATGATTGTCTGCCTGAATTTCCCTACTTTAATTAAGTTGATTTTATTTCTAATTTCAGGCCTTACATCATCAGTGAATCCTGAAATCAATTTATTCAGTCAAAAATTTCATTGAAAAACTGAAATGGAACGGAATGGAATAGAAAATATCACAGTAAGGGTATTATTTTATAAAACTTTCATTTCAGTTACTTTTGTGTGTGTGCATGTATTATATATATATGTATGTCTGCTGGGTCATTATGACATAAAATTTCTTATCGTGGGTTGCAATCAAAAGTTTCAAAAATACCATTCTAAGCTCTTCACTTGTTCATTTTTTTCTTAGAAGTTCCTAGAAGCTTCTGTGGCATAGTAGTTAATGCATTCAGCTCCTAACCAAAAGGACAGCAATTCAAATGCACCAGCTCTGCCCCAGGAGGAAAATAAGGCATTTTGATACTTCCGTAGTGATACTGCCTCAGAAACCCAAGGAGGGGTCGCTATGAGTCGGGTCCGATTCGAGGGCACATAAGAACAACAAGAAGCTCCCATAAAGATTTACAGCTTTGGTAAATCTTATGGGGCAGGTCCACCCTGTCCTAAAGTGTAATGTAAGTCAGAATCGACTTGATGGCAGTGGGTTTGGTTTGGGTTTCAGTGGTTTTTGCTAGTTTCTGAATTCTTAAATATTGAGAAGTTCACAAATCACAAATTCCCTCAAGTATAACACTTTTTGCTCCCTTACAGCCATCACTAACTAACCCTACAGACTTTTTACAATAATTTGGCTGGTGAGCATGAAACGTTTTTGAAGTTCTATTCACAACCCAAAGAGTTGTAGTTCCATCTAGTTATTACATGACAAAGAAGTGTACATTTAATAAGCACTTTAATAGGTGATACACTGCATCGATCTCATTCAACACAAACAGACCAACTGTGTTCATTTGTCATTTACTCATACCCACATCAGACAGGCGACCTTGCAAGGTGGCGTGGAGGAAGACATCTCCCTGCTGTTCGTCACACAGTGGGAGTGCAACGCTGAGCATTCGTTCCCAGGCGGCCTTTAGAAAGGGCCTCTGTGGATATGCAGATGATAATTTCACATGGTAAATGTTGGGTTTTCTTCACGTCAGTAGCTATCCACAGCAGTTCTCTCGGGAGCCTTTCAAAAGCCAGTTTGAAAATTTGTTCTTAAAACACAGATTTATAGTGATAATGAGAACATGTTAAGAATGCCAAGTTGTTCGTGGAAAAGCCCAAAAGTGCCCTTTAAACAAACTGTAGTGAATTATAACCAAAACCTATAAAACAGAATTAAGGTTTCATATTTTATTTATTTATTTATTGGTTTTGGATTTAAGAATTCAGTGTCATTGAAATGCCAAAAAAAAAAAAAAAAGAAAGAAAAAAAAAATCATGTGGAGAGTTCAAGGCATTATTGATCAGGTAAGAATGGTCTTGGGGATCAATCACTCAGTAAATTTTGTAGGAACTTCTCTATTATGTATAAAATATTATGCCAAGTGTTGAGGTACCTGAAGGACTGTGATGAGAAGAGCTCTGTTTTTGTTGGGTGCTGTTCTGTCAATTTTTGACTCATAGTGACCCCTTGTGACAGAGTGGAACTTCCCCATAGGGTTTTCTAGCCTGTAATCTTCATGGGAGCCAGATCTTTCTCCTGCAAAGCCTCTGGGTGGTTTAAAAAACAAGTTTTATATCATACTCATGTTACATATACATCATAGGTGTGCAGAATCCTAGTAGTGCAGTGGTTAAATGCTTGGCTCCTAAGTGAAAGATTGACAGTTCAAACCACTGAGATGTTGAGGTTGTTTGTTATTACAGCATAACTTAATCTGTCCTTACACAGTGTTTATGCCACATTCCATTACGGTGTCCAGTCATTCCTGTAGTAAGGGTTCAATATTGTTGGCTCTCTTTAACTCCTAATTTCTATTCTTCTGTCCTCCCATACCATTGCTTTGGCCATGTATAGTCTCCTGCTCTCCTACCGTGGTGGTGTGTAGAATGCATGCAAAACTCTAGTTTCCCAGTATTCCAGACAAAAAAGGGAGCATAGGTATTTTCTATTCCCAGATTCTCAGACTTATTTTCAATGTGTGTGTGTATATGTATATGTGTGTGTATGTATGTCTTTGTGTCTCTATCATCCCCTCCCTTTTAGAGCCAATGCTGGGAGGGGCTAAATGCAGGGCTCCTTCCTGGAGATGCAGGAACTGAAGCATATAAAACTTAAGCCTCCCCTAACTTATACACCAAGAAGTTAATGAACTTGGAAGAAGAGCTCTTTAGAAGCTTCTGTGTCTTTTGCACTCTTTCCAACTCTTCTTCCTGCCCCTTGTTCAGGGAATTTTCCCCCCTCTCTTTGTGTCAATATAAGGAGCTCTGGTGGTACAGTGTGTAAGGCATTTGACTGCTAACCAGAAAGTTGTTAGTTCAAACCAACAGCTACTCCATGGGAGGAAGATGAGGCAGTTTGCTTCTGTAAAGATTTACAGATTTGGCAATCCAATCGGGGTTGCTATGGCATCAGAATTGACTTGATGCCAGTGAGTTTTTTGTGTCAATAAAAAAATAACTAAGCAATTTTTCTTCTTACTTGCTTATGTCGAGACCTCTGGTTTTGGAAGCTTAAAGATGACCCTTATTTCTCTTCGTATTTCTTCTGTAGTCACTCTTCCTATAAGAAGGTGGAGACCAAGGTCTTATTTGAACAGAAGGGTGATAAGGGTAAACAAAGAGTAATAAAATAAAGCAAAACATCCTATTAATTAATTCTTCAAAATCTTTCTATAGAACAAACAAGGAATGGGCTGTCCTGTTTGGTCAGATCTTGGTTCTCTTCCTACCTCACTGGTTGCACCTTTTCAGTCTCTTCTAGTGTCTCTTCTTCCTAACCTTTTATTAGAGTGCTTCAAATTCTGTCTTTAGCCTTCTGATCAATTTCTATTCATCCTCTGAGTTTGCTGTCATGAATTTTAATAGTTCTATATACTTTTACCACCACCCGTCAATTTGTCATACTGTCGTGGCTTGTGTGTTGATTATGAAGCTGGAAGCTATGCCATGGGTATTTCAAATTGTAGCAGGGCCACCCATGGTGGACAGACAGATTTCAGTGGAGTTTCCTGACAGGACAGTGAACTGCTTTTGAAAACTAGCCGATGAAAACCCTATGGATCACAACAGAATGTTACCAAATACAGTGTTGGATGATGGGTTGCCTAGGTTGGAAGGCACTCAAAATACACAACAGATCCAACAATGGACTCAAGCATACTGATGATAGTTAAAATGGTGCAATACTTTGTTGTATATGGGGTCACCATGAGTTGGAGCCAACTTAATGACAATTAACGAAAACAACAACACTATGTTTTCAACTCAGATATATAAATCTTCTGCTCAGTACTCCATATTTGAACTCCTATACTTGGTGTCTACAGTGTAGACAGTTATATGATACGGATTTTCTAGCCATAGGCTTTGTAACTCCCACGGGATTACTGGGTGGGATCATGCAAATATATGTCAACTTGGCTGGGCAGCTGGTAGTAATTATTTTTTATAATAAAACTGGCAATTAACTTTGTGGTGGAATTTGCTGGGAGCAACTGAGTAGCTGCTTTTAAACTCCTGATTGTTAAAGTCTTCCACCTGGGGTATTTCTGTTGGAGCCACATGAAGTAATCTTCTGGAAAAATTTGCTCTCTCTCAGGTATGTAGAACTCTGGTGTGGGAATTTGTTAGTTTTGCCACTCTGCCAGGCTTAAAATGAGCCCTCCTAGAGGCAGAGGTGGAATCTCACCACTGGCTGAGAGAGATGTCCAGCTGAGAAAGATGCCTGGCTGAGAGATAGCAGCAGTGGAATCAAGAGGCATGGGACAGAGTGGCAGGCTTACCTGGCCCACAGAGGCAGAAGCCAGGCAAGAGGCCAAGGGCCAGAGAGGTGTGTCTAAGGGCATAGCAGAGGGGAGATTGTCCTGATTGAGGAATTGTATTTTGAGCACATTCCTGAACTTGAATTGTAACCTATCGCTTCCCTAATAAGCCCCATAATTTGTGAGTTCTGTGTGGCAACTGCAGCGAATTATCAAATCCAGCAAAGAGGTTGTAGGTGCCATGAGAGGGATGGTTAGTGTCAAGTTTGGTAAGAGGACTGGAGGGTGGCAGCATGTCTGTCCTCATAGGAACAGGTCTTGAGCTGCTGATGGTGATTCTGGTCTCCTTGCCCCTTTATCAGTGCCCCTACCTGAATGTCTAACAGACATTTCAGACACAACATGTTCAAACTATACTCTTGATCTTTTTCCCATATCTTTCCCACACTTCCAGTTGCTGAGGCCATAAACTTTGGTATTATCTTTTATCTCTTTCTGTATCTCATAACCCGCACCTTAAATTGTCAGCAAATCCTATTGGTACTACCTTCAAAACACACCCAGAATTTGACCCCGTCTGACCACTTCAACTGCATGCCACACTGATCTAAGCTTCTATCATTTCTCTCCTGAGTTGTTTCAAAAACCTACTGACTGGTCTCCCTACTTTCATTCTTGCTACTCTAACAGTTTATCCTTCAACAGCAGTGGCATGGTACTGTTAAAACATATTAGTTAGAGCATGTCACTCTTCTACTCAAAAACCTCCATTGGCTTCTCATCTGACTGGGAGTTCTTACAATGGTCTACTAGGCCTTACTCAATCCACACCCTTGTTATCTTACTGACCTTGTTTCCGTCTACTATTCTGCTTGATCATTCTGCTTAGACACATGAACTTCCTCCCTTTTCCTTAAAATGCCAGTCACATCCAGAATGTTCTTTTCTCAGTAATCTTCATGGCTCACTCCTTCCTTTCCTCCAAGTCTTTGTTCAATTGAGACCTACCTTGAACTTGCCATATAAATTGCAAAGCCTTCCCTATCCCTGGGTACTTCTTACTTGTTTTGTTATTTTCCAGAGTATGTATCACCATCTCACATACCATATGATTTATTATTATATTTGTTATTTACTCTCTGTCTCCCCTGAGTGGAATGTAAGCTCTATGAGAGCAAGTAATTGTTTCTGTTTTGTTCATTGATATCTCCATAGCACATATAACTCTGCCTGGTATACAGCAAATGATCAAGAACTATTTATCTATTTTAAAAAATGAATCAAATTTATCCAGGTTTCTCATTATTCTTCTCTGATGTTTTTACTATTATTATTAGCTAAAGTCCTTTTCTGACTCGATGGCAGTGAGTTTGGTTTTTAGTTTAAAGTCCTTTCGCTTGGTAGGGTGAGAGACAGGTTTGAAATAGGGAGTGTCTTGGGAATTTAAATAAAACAGTGGGGAAAGGGAAATATGGAGTGTGGATGGTGCAAACAGTTAACATGTTCAGTTGCTAACTGAAAAGTTGGAGGTTTGAGTTCACCCGAGGCACCTGAGAAGAAAATCCTGGCAATCTACTTCTAGAAAATCCGCTATTGAAAACCTAGCAAAGGGGCAGGGAGGCTGCATCTTCTAATCTCCTCTAACTGTACAAGAGGAAGACAGAATCACCATCAGTAGCTCAAAGCCTATCCCTGAGAGGCCAGACATGCTGTCTCCAGCTCCTTTGCCAACCCTGAGACCAACTGTCCCTCCCACAGCACCCACCACCTCTCTGCTGGGCTCGATAATTTGCTGCAGTGGCCACACAGAACTCACAGATTATGGAGTTTATTACGGAAGCAACAGGCTACAATTCAAGTTCAGGAACACCCTCAGTTTCTCTCAGCCCACTGTCTCTCAGCTGACAGTCTCTCTCAGTCTCTCTCCCAGTAGTGCTTGTCTCTTGGTGTCTCTCTCCCAGCAGTGTGTGTCTCTCAGTCTTTCTTAGCAGCATGTGTCTCTCACATCTCTCTTTCAGCGATGCATGTCTCTCACATCTCCCAGTTGGCAGTGATAGATTCCTTCTGCCTCTAGGAGGGCTCCTTCTGAGCCTGGCAGAGTGGCTAAACTAACCAAGCACAACATCAGAATTCTAAACACCTGGGAGAGAGAGAGAGACAACCTCCCAGAACATTGCTTTGTGCCACTCTCAAAAGAAATACCTCAGGTGGATAACCTTAATAATCAGGAGCTCCTCAGCTGCTCACAGCAGATCTCACCACGGAGTTTACAAAGACTTATGGCTAGAAAAGCCTCACTATGTAATCTACTGCACCGCAAAACCTTATTGAGCATGGTTCTTATCTGGCATATTTAAAGTTGCCATGAGTCAGAATCAACTTGACTTGATGTCAGATGGATCTTGGCTGAAAGCAAAGAATACCAGAAAGATGTTTACTTGTGTTTTATCTACTATGCAAAAGCATTTGATTGTGTGCATCATAACAAATTGTGGGTAATATTGAGAAGAATTGGACTTCCAGAACACTTAATTGTACTCATGAGGAACCTATACATAGACCAGGAGGCTGTTGTTCAAACAGAACAAGGGGATACTGCATGATTTAACATTAGGAAGGGAGTGCATCAGGGTTGTATTCTGTCACCATACTTATTCAATCTGTATGCTGCGCAAATAATCAGAAAAGCTGGACTATATATGAAGAAGAACATGGTGTCACGATTGGAGGGAGACTCATTAACAACCTGTGATATGCAGATGATACAACTTTGCTTACTGAAAGTGAAGATGACTGAAAGCACTGAAGATTAAAGACTACAGTCTGCAGCATGGCTTACACCTCAACATAAAGAAAACAAAAATCCTCACAACTGGACCAATAAGCAGCATCATGATAAATGGAGAAAAGATTGAAATTGTCAAAGATTTCATATTACTTGTTTCCACAATCAACACCAATGGAAGCAGCAGTCAAGAAATCAGATGATTTATTGCACTGGCAAATCTGCTGCAAAAGATCTCTTTCAAGTGCTGAAGTGTAAAGATATCTCTTTGAAGAATAAGGTGCACCTAACCCAAGCCATGGTATTTTTAGTCACCTCACATGGATGTGAAAGCTGGACAATGAATAAGGAAGACCGAAGAAGAGTTGATACTTTTGAGTTGTGGTGTTGAGGAAGAATACTGAAAGTCCAATGGACCACCAAAAGAACTAACAAGTCTGTCTTGGGAGTAGTGCATCTGGAATACTCCTTGGACGCAAGAATGACCAAACTTTGTCTCATCTAATTTGGTCATGTTGTCAGAAACGATTATTCCCTGGAGAAGGATATTATGCTTGGTAAAGTGGAGGATCAACAAAAAAGGGGAAGGCCCTCAAGGAGATGGATTGACACAGTGGCTGCAGCAATGGGCTCAGGTATAGCAAGGATTATGAGGCTGGCACGAGACCAGGCAGTGTTTCGTTCTGTTGTACATAAGGTCTCTATGTACAACAACTTCGATCTTTTCTCTATTTATCATGATGCTGCTTATTGGTCCAGTTGTGAGGATTTTTGTTTTCTTTATGTTGAGGTGTAAGCCGTGATGCAGACTGTAGTCTTTAATCTTTAGTGCTTTCAGTCATCTTCACTTTCAGTAAGCAAAGTTGTATCATCTGCATATCACAGGTTGTTAATGAGTCAGAGCATACTTGATGGCACCTAACAATGATGACACGTTTAGACTCTTGCAGGTGTCCTCAAATCACGCCAGGTACACACTTCCCTACTATGCATTTGTCTCTACACCTACATTAAAGTAAGGTGGTCCTGCTTGTGCATGACAGAGAGAAAGGGAACTCTTACCTGAGCTTTGTTGTATGACCTTGATTCTCTACTCTCCTGATGCTCCTGGGTCTGTGGCACTAACTAGAACATAGGCAGGGGTGAAATTCAAAATATTTAACAGTTGCTTCATAAGATGTGAGCCAATCAGTTTTAATTGATCAGTCAGCTTCTATTGGTGTATATCACTGAGCTTGGAATATAGGTATTGAATAGTAACTACTTTCCTTAGCCTTGGAAAAAACTTTTCTTTTGCTTTTTTTGGCAGGGTTGAGGGGTGAGTGGCTACTGACAAAGGCAGCATCTTTGAGATACACACTGATCCTTAAAGGAAAAAGATCTATCAATTCTGCATGAGATTTTGAAGTATTTGTTTTTTATTTTTAAAAATTTATTATTATTTTTTAAAATTATGATTTGGGTGAAAGTGTACAGAGCAAATTCATTTTCCATACAATAGGTCATACACATTTTGTTTCCTGACATTGATTGCAATCCCCATATCGTAACAGCTCTCTTCCCTCTTTGTCCCTGTGGCTACCTTTTCCCTTCTTTCCTGTGCATCTCTGCCCCCTGAGCTATCTCCCTGTGCAAATACTGCCTTTCTCATCTCCCATGGTTGATTGTTCTATGGAGCGTACCCACCTGGTGTTAATGTCTACTTTATATACCTGTCTATTGTTTGGCTGGAAAGCACGGGAGTGAGTTCAATTCCAGGCCTGAAGGGTGACTAGGGGCCATAGTCTCAGGGGTTTCATCAGTCTCTGACATACCGGTAAGCCTGGTCTTTTTAATGATTTTGAGTTTTTCTTCCACTCTACCCAGGATCTCCTATTTTGACACCTTTCCAAGTGGCTGACAGTGGTAGCTTGGCACCATCTAGTTCTGGTTGCTTTTGAGGTATTTTTTAAGTATCTCCCAATGGAAACCCTAAATTTTCAATCTTAAAAGACCTATTTTAAGTTTCAATCTTAATTGTTGTTGTTGTTGTTTGCCGTCGAGTCAGCCCCGACTCATAGCGACCCCTCCTTGGGTTTCCGAGGTAGTATCACTACGGAAGTAGGATTGTCCAACCTTCCTTCCGAGGAGTGGCTGGTGGATTTGAACCGCCAGCCTTCTGGTTAGCAGTCAAGTGCCGTAGCCACTATGCTACCAGAGCTCCCTCAATCTTAATATCTAACTAAATTGTAAAAGATATGGATACAATAGGCTGGATTTAAAAGAAATAGAATAGGATGCTAAAGGACAGTTGTCAATACAGCACAAATTTTTATGTCACAGTGCAACTCACAAGTAAGACACGGCATGTTCAGAGTGCAGGCAGAAGGGTGAATTAAAAATAGCTTGTCAAAGTCAATACATTGTCCAGTTGATCCATCTCAAAATTCATGGGCAAGAGACCATGTAACATGTTTTTAAAAATTAAAGCTTTACTTTCTTAACCTTCTCTGCCAGGTTTATTTTAGCCAAACTCTGTTAAAACTGGCCCTCTGTCATTAGGGAGTTTCTGATTTCTGTTACCCCAGGGAGCTAGAGCAAGTGCTTCTCAAACTTTAACGTTCATGCAGATCCCCTGGGTCTTGGTTAAAATGCAAATTCCGACTCAGTAGTTCTGAGATTCTGCATTTCTAGAAAGCTCTCAGGCCATGCCATTGCTGCTGGTCTGTAGGCCATGATGAGCAACAAGGAGAGGACTCTATTTAAAATCTCTGTCTTGGGACCTTTCCATCTTAGACTTCTGGAAGCATGGCTTGAATGCGGAGGGCTCCCACCACTAGCCATATCCATTGCATTAAACTTTGGTAGAGTTCTCTATTGTCCTTTTCTCCCCATTTTACATATCTCCCCTGTTGCTCCTCTGGCTATCATGAGCTCAGATTGTGCCACTGGAAAAAGGTGGCACATGTAATTCATTGTGATAATGGAACCTTTTAATATAATGTAATTAGGAGTGGGCATGTCTGGTTTCACTCCATGACAGCAGCATGGAAGGAGCTATTTTAATCAGCCAAATAGTATTAACGGTGAAAAATATAATGAATACAGGGTTGCTGTTGAACAGAATCCCATTGTGTGTGGCACATGTGTGCCTGTGTGTGTATGTTATGGCCAGACAATGGCAAGTGTGACAATTGTTTCCAGCATTGATTTGCTGGCTGTCATCCATACTGATTTCTGTCTGCTGTAAGATGGGGGTGGGAGGAGAAGCAATGAAAATCATTATACTCCTCAAAGACCCATTTTTCTATAGTGCTGAGAAAGGCCTGGGAGGTCCAAGCAGGGATAGTAGCTAAACATAGTAGCTAGGGACATTGGGTTGCTCATCAAAGTTCCCATTAGTGCAAGAGGTGGAACTTTTCTTAATAGAAATTACTGTAAATGGATATAGGAGTCATGGGGGTAATTGACTAACCAAGGCTTAAGCATGTTTGCATAAAGGAAAAGCCACAAAACAGTATGCCTTCCCCCATTAGCCCCTAAACAGAAGTGAGTGGCGATTGCTGACAATCCATCTTAGACCAAGAGTAGAGCTCTTTAGGATGTCAAATAGCATGGCAATTATAATGAGTGTAGTAGTGCTCGTTGAATCTGGTAGACTGCATTTTTTTGTGAATTGGATTGTTTTCTAAGAAACTGTATTTTACTTATCTTGAACCTTCTGTGGTTGAACTATCTTGGTGATACATCTTGGTAGAAAGCTGTCTTCTGGAACACTCTGCTATCTTCTCTATTGTTGGGTTTGAAATTTAACTCGGCCTGTATTTTTAAAAGGTAAGCAATAGTGCCATCCAATGTTACCTCAGCAGCCTTTGGATGCAGAAGAAAAATGAAATTTCCTTTTAGTAAATCACCTTTGTGAAGCTCTACTACTCAAATGTGGCTCCCAGGCGCCACAGCTTGTGTCTGCTATTTGGTGGAGAGCCAGGTTTTCCATTTTTTGTCTTTGTTGTAGGAGGTGATCCCGGTGGAGGTCTTTAGCCTTGCTGAGCCAGGCTCACGTCTCTGCTGAAAAGTGGAACATTATACATACTGTAATCCCCTAACTTTGAGACTTAGACAGCTTCATTTTCTGAAGACAGGGGCTTGATGTTTGAATATAAAGCCTCAATTTGGTATTGTCTCATAAAACTTTGTAATTTGAACATTCAAATTTTACTATCACCATTAAAAATTCCATCCCCAAACCAACAACCTTGCATTAAGCAGCACACTCCATACATTAGAGAGGAGCACTAGGCCCTGTACAATTTGAATTCTTTACAACTTATAAATATTTATATATATTTAGAATTTATGAATATTTATAATTGGAACCCAGATGTGGTAGGCCCCTGCAGCACTCACAATGTTCCCTAAGGTCTTTGGTGAACTCTCAACTCCAGAACATATGAACAAGAATGACTTTTTACTGAAGATTTCATGAAGACACAGGGAAGATGATTTGCATCATAGACCACATAGCAGAGAACTAATAAATCTTTCATCCCTATTCTGTACTGTGACAGCCACCTTGCCATTCCCTCTGTTTTACTCCAACAGCTTCTGAAGACGCTCTTATTGTTCAGGCTATTGAGCTTATGGCCTCGACGTATATGTTCATAGTCCCAGAGCAATCATCAAGTGTCTCTTAGAAGTCTCCTCCCACATTAAAGCTTCTGATTTAGTTATTCATCCAACTAAAATATTGTTTGGAGGGGTGTGTTCTCTTGCTGAGAGAAGATTTTTTTTCCATGTTGTTACATAAGGTATACCCTGTCTACTTCCAGAAAGGACTGTGAGATTTTAAGAGTTCCAGGTATATGTATAAATATTATATGAGATCTTAAAACTAGAGGCACTTGGTGAGTGTAAGTAGAGCAGTCTGAAAGGGGAAGCTTAACTCCATTTTGAAGTCTTGACATAGATCTAGAATCCACGTTGAATTTTAAAGCTGCCTTTTCTAACAGCAGCTCTTGTCACCTTGATGCTGACCTAACCTTGATGCTGACCATATACTCTACAAGAGACATTCTTTTTCTCTGAGGTCTGGCAGGTGCAGGATATCACAATCTATTCCCAAAGGATCTTTCCACTGTGGTCAAACAGATGCAAGATATGATAGCTTATACTTAAACAGTCTGAATGCCCAGCATTATTGATAAATCTTTACAATGGACTCCCAGAAACAGACATGACTGAGAAAGCAATTTTTATAGCAGGTTACCTGAAAAGCCTGTCCTGCCTTTGCCCTGTGACCATGCTATAATAAACTGAAGAGCATGTACACTTGCAATTATGTACACTGAACCAATCATGTAATCTCCCATATATGTTATCCATCTATTCCTGCTAAATCTTCGCTTTTACATACCCTGCCTTTTACTCCTCTGACTGTCTTTCAGCCAATTACTACTTTGTAACTTTTAGCTCCTGTCCTAACTATACAAAAATGTTTTCTTCCTCAATGTCCTGCAGTGACCATCTTCACTCTGAATTTGGACGTTTTCCTGGTCTGGACTCTCTCTATCCTTCAATAAACCTCTTTTGCTTTAAGCAGACTCTGTGATTTTGCTCTATGACAAGATATATGAGTAGTTAATTAAATAGGAATCTCTGGATGGCACAAATGGTTAATCCCTGGACAACTAATCAAAAGATTGGTTGTTCAAACCACCTAAAACCATATCAGAAGGCAGCCTGGTGATCAGCTTCCAAAAGGTCACAGCCTTGAAAATACTATGGAGCAGTTCTACTCTGCACACAGGGGGTTGCCATGACCCAGAATGCACAATAGCAACTAACAACAAGTTAATTACATAGTCCAATATTAGACATCATTCAGTTTGTTACCGATCTTATTGTTCTATGGAACTTCCTTTGAGTGAGACCTCCTGCTATTCCAAAGCAGGGAAAAAATATTTTGTGTCCAGGCTCTTTCTTCCCATACTCCTGCTGAGCCTTCAGCTGGCCTTATTTTCCTGGATTATATTCTCCTAGATTCTCCTTCTCTCTAGGATTTCTTCACCTTCCCTACTTACAGTGATGTAAGGTGTTGTAGCTATAGGGCTATCTGTACTTAAGTGGAGAGTCTTGGATGTGTACAGTCTACATCCAGAGCAATGAGTCTTTTAGGGAAAGAATTTCAGTTTTTGGAGCAGGCCAACAGGTAAGAATTAGCAGCATATAGCCAACATTGAAGGTAGATGCCATTACTCCCTATTTTAAGGACCCCTGCCACAGAAGGAAGACTGGGCAATCTACTTCTGTAAAGATTTACCACCTTGGAAACCAAAAGGTGGTCACTATGAGTTGGAATCAACTTGATGGCAGTAAGTTTGGTTTTTAGGTTTGGATGGGACAATAGCTAAGTGTTCAGCTGCTAACTGAAAGGTTGGTTGTTTGAACACACCCTGTGGCTGCACAGGAGAAAGAACTGGCAATCTGATCCCTTAAAGACTCCAAGAAACCATACTAAACTCACTGCTACCAAGTCAATTCTGACTCTTAGTTATCCCCATTGGGTTTCCAAAGCTGTGAATCTTTACAGAAACAAATTGTGTTATCTTTCTTCCATGGAGCAGCTGCTGGGTTCAAACCACTGACCTTTTGGTTAACAGCCAAATGTCTTAACCACTACATCACCAGAACTGCTTCCTTGAAAGACTATATCCTAGAAAACGCAAGGGGACAGTTTTACTATGTTACGTGGGGTCATTATGAGATTAAAAAAAACTCCTCATTTTAGGAACTGACTTATATAACAAAATTAATAAATTTTAAAGGTAGTAATATCAATAGTAGGGAGCTCTGGTAGCATAGTGCCTAAGGCACCTGACTGCTAACCAGAAGGCTGGCGGTTCAAACCCATCAGCCACTCCTCGGAAGGAAGATGGGGCAATCTACTTCCATAGTGATACTGCCTCGGAAACCCAAGGAGGGGTCGCTACGAGTTGGGTTCGACTCGACGGCACATACCAACCAACCATAGGCAGAAAAGTTAGGTTGCATTGAAGAGCATAGGTTTGGCTCAACAACTTTGGGAGTAGACTAGAGAAAGTGAACTTTGATTTTATTTCTAATATATTTTACATACACTGAAAAGAAGACATGAAAAAAGGCTGTTATGTAGATTCTGCTATTACAACCACTATTTCTCTGGCACAGTTTGGAAGGATTTGGTGCTATCATTAATATTAAAA
>NW_006921844.1:4423431-4427713 GCF_000298275.1 Orycteropus afer afer | reverse complement strand
GGGTCCGACTTGACGGCACATAACAGCAACAATATCAATAGTGGGGGAGAGGTTGTGTAAGAGAGTGAGGGGTAAGGCAGATACATTGTGTGAGATGAGTGAGTGAGTGAGAAAGCAAGCATGTATATATACCCACCAGCCACTCCTTGGAAGGAAGATTGGGCAATCTACTTCCGTAGTGATACTGCCTCGGAAACCCAAGGAGGGGTCTCTATGAGTCAGGTCCGACTCAATGGCAAACAACAACAACAACATATATAAATACATTTGACATTGCAATATAATTCTATATTTGCTGATCCAATAATCACAGAGCAAAAATATTCACATCTCCTTGACTATCTTGTTTGCTGTTGTATCCTGAGTATTTTAAACAGTGATGGGCACATAGTAGTTGCTCAATAAATATTTGTGAAGTGAATGGATGGATGGATGGATGCCTTCTTTTTCCAATAAATTACTTGGACCCTTCCTCACATGTAGGCACTCAAAAATATGTCTCTCTTGAGACTTCCATGACTTAAAAATATCTAAGAATTCCATTCTGAAAAGATGGACTATATGAAGAAGAATGCAGCATTGGATTGGAGGAAGACTCATTAACAATCTGTGATATGCAGATGATATAAACATCCTTGCTCAAAGTGAAGAAGACTTGAAACACTTACTGATGAAGATCAGACATTACAGTGTTTAGTATGGCTTACATTTCAACATAACAAAAACAAAAATCCTCACAACTGAACCAATAAGAAACATCATGATAAACAGAGAAAAGAATGAAGTTGTCAAGAATTTAATTATACTTGAATCCACAATCAATATCCATGGAAGCAGCAGTCAAGAAGTCAAATGACATACTGCATTGCACAAAACTGCTGCTAAAGACCTCTTTAAAGTGTTAAAAACACACACACAAAGATGTTGCTTTGAAGATTAAGGTGCCTGACTCAAGCCGTGATATTTTCAGTAGCCTCATATGCATGTGGACACTGGCAATGAATAAAGAAAACTGAAGAAGAATCGACACATTTGAATTGTGGGGTTGGGAAAGAATATTAAATATGCCAAGGACTGG
Source organism: Orycteropus afer afer (assembly GCF_000298275.1). Lineage (NCBI taxonomy): Eukaryota > Metazoa > Chordata > Mammalia > Tubulidentata > Orycteropodidae > Orycteropus > Orycteropus afer. The sequence continues at coordinate 4,426,635 of NW_006921844.1, read as the reverse complement.
TGGCGTAGTGTCTAAGGCATTTGACTGCTAACCAGAAGGCTGGCAGTTCAATCCCATCAGCCACTCCTCGGAAGGAAGATTGGGCAATCTACTTTCATAGAGATACTGCCTCAGAAACCCAAGGAGAGGTTGCTATGAGTCGGATCTGACTCAACAGCAGTGAGTTTAGTTTTGGTTTTTATGGACTGCCAGAAGAATCAACAAATCTGTCTTGGAAGAAGTACAGCTGCAATGCTTCTTAGAAGCCAGAATGGCCAGACTTCACTTCATGTCCTTTGGTCATGTTGTCAGAAGGGGCCATTCCCTGGAGAAGGATATCATGGTTGGTAAAGTAGAGGATCAGCAACAAAGGGGAAGACCCTCAATGAGATTGATTGACACAGTGTCTGCAACAGTGGGCTCAAGCATAGCAGTGATTGTTACAGGACTGCACAGTGTTTCATTCTGTTGTATATAGGGTTGCTATGTGTTGAAACGGACTTGATCCCACCGAACAACAACAACATAAACAACAAAACAAGAATTATTTAATTTTTTTCTTAGTCTCAAAGAATGGGTTGGGCAGCCAGTCCTCTTTTGACACCAGGGGGAACCAGAGACAAGTCCCTGCACTGTCTCAGCTGTTCCTTGTTGCCAGATGGTATGGCTGAGTTCTGCATAGTCTCACTGAGGCTGGCTCACTCTTTCAGGAGTCTTTGCTCTTTTCAGCCTTGCAAGAGCCACAGTGGTTCTCCAGGGAAGATATCCCACTAGGGTTAGGCTGGGCCATTGGTGCCAGGGCTCTGGCTCCCAAGACTGTTGATCTGAGCACCTCCCTCTGCTCACGTGCATAACTATATTCCAGAGCACAAGCTGACCCTAAGAAGCTGACAGTAAAGCTCAAATAATCCTCTTGTGTGGGGGGCATATAAACAAAATAAAGTTACTTGTGAAAAAAAAAATAAAAGGACAAGACTTCTTGGAGACACACCAGCATCACTGGGTCAGAAGTGGTGGAAAGATTTTTTTTTAATGCTTTCCAAAAAGGTTTATTATTTTTTGAAATTCTTTTATTGTGGTAAAAATACATAAAACATTTATTGTCAAGTCAGCATTTTAAAAATGTTTTACAATTCAGTGATGTAACAAAATGGTGCCAACTGTAAAAATGGTGTGATGGCAGCATCAGACCTCCTCATCTAACATCAGAAGGGGGGAGAATCACCAACAGCAGAATCAGCCCAAGGCTGACTCCTGTGAGGCAAACGCCAGACATACTTCCTCTCTCCAATACCAGTTGTCCCTCCCACGACACTCTCTACTTCTCTTCTGGGTTTGATAATTCAGTGTAATAGTCACACAGAACTCACAGACAATGTATACTTTTATGAGGCTTGTTAGGGAAGCTTTGTTGTTGTTGTTATGTGCCATCAAGTTGGCCCCGACTCATAGCGACCCCTCTTTGGGTTTCTGAGGTGATATCACTATAGAAGTAGATTGCCCAACCTTCCTTCTGAGGAGTGGCTGGTGGGTTTGAACGGCCAGCCTTCTGGTTAGCAGTCAAGTGCCTTAGGCACTATGCTACCAGAGCTCCTTGTTAGGGAAGCACAAAGTTACAATTCAGGATCAGGTTACAACTCAGGATGCAGTTCTTTGGTCAGGACAGCTTCTCAGCAGTGCCCACAGGCAGGCCTCTCCCTGGCTTCTTGACCCTTGGCCCTTTGTGCCTCTTGGGCCAGCCTGGCCTCTACCTTGCTTGGGCAAGTGTTACAAAGTTATTTAGCTTCACTGATAAGTGCTCAGAGGCATCCTATTCTTCCAGAAAGTCTCCTCCCCATAAGTGCTCAGTGGGCCAGGAAGCCCACTGTGCCATCATTTGCTGGTCTCCTGGTTCTACTGCTGCTGCTTCTTGGTGTCTTGCATTGTCTCAATGTCACAGTTCTCTCTCTCTCTCTATCTTTTCGGTCTAGGAGCTTCTCAGCAAAGGGACCAGAAGCCAAAGTACATGTTCTGCTCCTGTCTTATTTCTTGATGGTCATGAGGTTCCCCCTTTCTGCTTCTGGTATGGCTCATTTTAAGCCTAGTGAGACAGCAAAACTGACCAATCCCCATGTTAGGGTTCCATACACCTTATTAATACAGTCCCAACCACACAAGGGTACCATGCATCTTATTTCCATTATTAACAAGCTATCCAATCCCCTTGGTGGGCCACAGGCACTGTATTTGCATAGCACTATTCAATCATTTGGTGAGAGTTACGAGACCTTGGTGAGAAAAGCCACATAAAAGTGATCCATCACACCACAAATGACAATGAATATGCTCAACAAATTGTCCAACTATCACCATTATCCATCTACTTTCATAAGCTTGTACTAGGAAAATAGCAGATTTCCTTTAATTTTCAACATGCAGTTGGATCAATTTATTGGATAGATTTATACTATAGTGATTAAACTTGGGTTGGTTCATATATATATATACATATATATTTTAAGAAGAACCCTCATAAGATTGTAAAGAATAATATATAAAGGGTTTTGCTCAGTACTTGACACATAGTAAGCATTTAGTATTAGCTATTATTATTATTGCTGCCACTCTTGTTGTTGTTGTTTGTTGCTGTCAAGTCAGCTCTGACTCATAGCAACCCTATGTACAACAGAACAAAACACTGCCCAGTTCTGCACCAGCCTCACAATCCTTTCTGTATCTGAGCCCATCATTGCAGCCACTGTGTCAATTGAGGACCTTCTTCTTTTTTGTTTACCCTCCACTTTACCAAGCATGATATCCTTCTCCAAGGAATGGTCCCTTCTGACAACATGACCAAAGTAGGTGAGACGAAGTCTGGGCATTCTGTCTTCCAAGGAGCATTCCAGCTGTACATCTTCCAGGACAGATTTGTTAGTTCTGGCAGTCCATGGTACCTACAGCATTCTTTGTCAACACCGCAACTCAAAAGCATCAACTCCTCTTCAGTCTTCCTTATTCATTGGCCAACTTTCACATGCATATGAGGAGATTGAAAATGCCGTGACTTGGGTTAGGCACAGCTTAGTCTTCAAAGACACATCTTTGTGCTTCAGCACTTGAAAGGGGTCTTTTGCAGCAGATTTGCCTGTGCAACACATCATCTAATTTCTTTTTTCTTCTTCTTCTTCTTTTTTTTTAAATTGTGATTTGGGTGAAGATTTACAGAGCAAATTCACTCTCCATATA
>NW_006921844.1:4405942-4419896 GCF_000298275.1 Orycteropus afer afer | reverse complement strand
GTCCACTTCTATATCCTTCCCTTCAAGGCTCAGGGGTCCAGGATTATCTTCTGTGTCTGTGTTAATTGGTTTCCCTTTTCTTTGTTGAAGACGGTCTGTGCAGTCTTTCTGCCTAGTCCGCCATCTTACCGGAACCTCATCTGATTTCTTGACTGCTGCTTCCATTGGTGTTGATTGTGGAAACAAGTAATATGAAATCTTTGAAAACTTCAATCTTTTCTCCATTTATCCTGATGCTGCTTATTGTTCCAGTTGTGAGGATATTGTTTTCTTTATGTTGAAGTGTAATTCACACTGCAGACTGTAGTCTTTAATCTTCAGTGCTCCAAGTCATCTTCACTTTCAGCAAGCTAGGTTGTGTTGCCTGCATATCACAGGTTGTTAAAGAGTCTTCCTCCAATATTGATGCCATACTCTTCGTCATACAGTCTAGCTTTTTGGATTGTCTGCTCAGCGTACAGATTGAATAAGCATGGTGAAAGGATACAACCCTTACACACTCCCTTCCTGATTTTAAACCATGCAGTAGCCCCTTGTTCCATTTGAATGACAGCCTCCTGGTCTATGTACAGGTTCCTCATGAGCACAATTAACTGTTCTGGAATTCCCATTCTTCTCAATGTTATCCATAATTTATTATGACCCACACAATTGAATCTTAGTAATATTACTGTTAGTAGTGGCCTCTGGCTGGGCTTCCAGTCCTTGCTGTAGATCTTTATTATGGGGAACAAATGTAATCTGATGACAGACAATGAATGTAAAGTACATACTACAGTCTCTGGCACAGAGTAAGTACGTTTAAGCAAATTTAAAATGTGTGAATATAGGTTAGGCTGCTACAGTTTAACGGATCTAAGAAAAAGAAATCTATTTTTCATTTATGTGAAAGTACTGGGTGAGTGTTCCAGGTGTTAAAGAAAATTTTTAGACAATTTAGTTGTGAGCATGCATCAAAGTTTTATTCTTCTCTTGCATATAAGGGAAAAGAACTCAAAAACCATTTCCAGTTTCACTTTTGTCAGGGACATTTTATAAGAAAAAAAAAATCTGGTTAGATAATCATCATTAGACTAGACACAGAAAGAAAAGAAAGTCTGGTTAAAGGTCACTAAACCCTTGACTGACAGTTGGCAACTGAGTGTATGGGTAATTGGGCATGTGGGTAATTGGCTTCTCATAGCAAACCTTAATCCCATTAAAGTTCACAGCAAATTGCTTAAGCATTTTATCAGGAATGCTAACTTCTTCTCAGAAGGAGATTTTGAAGCAAAAATGTTTTGTTCCTCAGTCCACACTGGAAAGAATTTTATTATGTGCATGACTATGTCCACTCTGCCCCACCTAGTCATTCAAGGACTCTAGTTGATGGAAACTCTACCATCTTCAAAATGCAGTTTCCATATCATTCTGGTCATTGCCATCAACTAATGAGAAGAGAGAAAAGAGCAGGATTTCTTCTTAAGCAAGTGAGAGAGAAGTTGACACATAATTTCTGCTGACACATCATTGAAAGCTTAGTTACCTAACTACATTTATGCAAAGAGGCCTGAGAAATGCAGTCCCTGACTGGACTTCCAAGTCCTCACTTTTACTCCGGGGAAGAAATGGAGTTAGTGACAGCAAGTGGTCTCCAGTGAGGGTGAACCCAATCATTTTTTCTCCTACTGTCTTCTGAAGCAGGAGTCGGAAAATTGTGGCCCATAGGCCAAATTCCACCATAGTATGTTTTTGTGAATTTTTACTGGAACTTGATCATGATCATTCATTTGATTTTTACCTATGGTTGCTTTCACTCTGCAATGTCAGAGTTGAGTGGCTGAGACAGACTACATGGCATACAAAATCTAAAATATATACTATTTGCTTCTTTACAGAGAAAGTTTGCTGATCCCTGTTCTAGAGAGCATTCTGAATTCCTGCAGAAGTGGAATTACTGGATAAAAGGGTATGTGCATTTAAAAGTTAGGTAAATATTGCCCTTCATACTTGCACTATCAATATATGAGGCTCTTTCCCAGTATCCTCACCAACAGAGTGATATCAATTTTTTGTGTAGCCCATTTGATATGAAGGTACTCTGGTGGTATGGTGGGTAAGGCATTTATTTGGCTCCTAACCAGAAGATTGGTGGTTCAAACCCGCCAGTGACTCCATGGAAGAAAGACTAGGCAATCTACTTCTGTAAAGATTTACAGCCTTGGAAACCCAGTGGGGGTCTCTATGAGTCAGAATCAACTCAATGGCACTGGGTTTGGTTTTGGTTTAATTTGATATGAAAAATGGCACTTTACTGTAGTTTTAGTTGCATGTATATATATATCATATTAGTAGATCGAACATTTCTTATTATGACTGAAACTAATCATATTTTAAGAGTACATGTATTTCCTTTTCTATAGATTACTTGTATCCTTGGCACATTAACCGGCTAATATTGAGTTGTTGATTTTGCATATTAATTAATAGAGACTCTGTATGATAGAAAACAGAGTCCTTTGTTTTTGATATGAATTGTACACATATATTCTTTTTTTTCCCTTGGATGCTGCTTATGGATATGTTTACTATAAAAAACCTTTTATTTTTGTGTAGTTGAACTTAAGTCTTTTCTTTAATGACTTGATTTTATGTCATGCTTAGAGGGCCTTCCCCATTCTGAGGTTATAAAAAATTTCTTTCATTTTTTTTCTAATAATTTTACGGTTTTCATATTGAAATGTTTTCTCCATCTGTAATTTATTTGGTGTAAGGTTAGAGGAATGGATTCAATTTTGTTTTGTTTTTTTTTCTTCCCCATTGTGATGATCACCCATTGTGTGATCATCATTTCTGTAACAATACATCTTTGTTGTTGTTGTTAGATGCTGTCGAGTCATTTCTGACTCATAGTGACCCTATACACAGCAGAATGAAACACCTCCTGATCCTGTGCCAGCTCCATGATCCTCGTTACACTTGAGCCCATCATCGCAGCCATTGTGTCAATCCATCTCGTTGAAGGTCTCCCCCTCTTTTGTCGACCCTCCACCCTACCAAGCATGACGTCCTTCACCAGGAAATGGTCCCTTCTGACAACATGACCAAAGTAGGTGAGACGAAGTCTGGCCACTCTCGCTTCCAAGGAGCATTTCGGGTGCACTTCCTCCGGGACAGATCTGTTAGTTCTTTTGTTGTTGTTGTTGTTATGTGTGATCGAGTCAGACCCAACTCATAGCGACCCCTCCTTGGGTTTCTGAGGCAGTATCACTAGGGAAGTAGATTGCCCCATCTTCCTTCTGAGGAGTGGCTGGTGGGTTTGACCCGAAATGCTTCCAAGGAGCATTTCTGCTGCACTTCCTCTGGGACAGCTCTGTTAGTTCTTTTAGCAATCTATGGTATATTCAGTATCATTTGCCAGCACCACAACTCAAAAGCATCAACTCTTCTTTGGTCTTCCTTATTCATTGTCCAGCTCTCATATGCATTTGAGGTGATTGAAAATATCATGGCCTGTGTCCGGTGCTCCTTAGTCCTCAAGGAGACATCTTTGCTCCTCAACACTTGAGAGAGGTCCTTTGTAGCCAACTTGCCCAGTGCTATACATCATCTAATGTCCTGACTGCTGCTTCCATTGGCACCAATTGTAGAACCAAGCAATGTGAATTCTTTGACAACCTCAATCTTCTCTCCATTTATCATGATGCTGCTTATAGGTGCAGTTGTGAGGATTTTTGTTTTCTTTATATTGAGATGTAATCCATACTGCAGACTGTATTCTTCAATCTTCATCAGTAAGTGCCTGAATTCATCCTCATTTTCAGCAAGCAAAGTTGTGTTGTCAGTGTATCACAGGTTGTTAATGATTCTTCCTCCAATCTTGATGCAACATTCTTCTTCATATAGTCCAGCTTCTTGGATTATTTGCTCAGTGTATAGGTTGAATAATTACGGTGAAAGGATACAATGTGACACACTCCCTTCTTGATTTTACGCTATGCAGTGTTCCTTTTTTCTGTTTGAATGACAGCCTCCTGGTCTACGTACAGATTCCTCATGAGTACAATCAAGTGTTCTGGAATTCCCATTCTTCTCAATGTTATCCACAATTTGTTATGATCCACACAATCAAATGCCTTTGCATAGTCAATAAAACACAAATAAACATCTTTCTGGTATTCTTTGCCTTGAGCCAAGATCCATCTGACAGCAGCTATGAAATCCCTTGTTCCACGTCCTCTTCTGAATCCAGCTTGCACCTTTTGAAGTTCTCTGTCAACATGCTGCTGCAACCATTTTTTGAATTATCTTCAGTAAGATCTTACTTGAATGTGATATTAATGATGTTGTTTGATAATTTTCACATTCTGTGGGATCACTTTTTTTTGGAATGGGTACAAATATGGATCTCTTCCAGTCAGTTGGTCAGGTAGCTGACTTCCAAATTTCTTGGCACAACCAAGTGAGTGCCTCCAGTGGGACATCCATTGGTTGAAATATCTCAATGGTATTCCGTCAGTTTCTGGAGCCTTGTTCTTTGCCAATTCTTTCATTGCAGCTTTGACTTCTTCCTTCATTACCATTGGTTCTAGATCATATGCCAATTCTTGAAATGGATGAAAATCGACCAGTTCTTTTTGATACAGTGACTCTGTGCATTCCTTTCATCTTCTTTTAGTGTTTCCTGCATCATTCAATATTTTGCCCATAGAATCTTTCAATATTGCAACTCTAGGCTTACATTTTTTCCTCAGTTCTTTCAGCTTGAGAAATGCTGAGCTCAATCTTCTCTTTTGGTTTTCTAACTTCAAGTCTTTGCACATTTCATTAGAGTAATTGACTTTGTCTGCTTGAGCTGCTCTTTGAAATCTTCTATTCAGCTCTTTTATCTTGTCATTTCTTCCATTTGCTTTAGCTAGTCTCTGCTGAAGGGCAAGTTTCAGAGTCTTTTCTGTCATCCATTTTGGTCTTCTATTCTTTTCTCGTCTTTTCAGTGCCCTCTTGCTTTCTTCATGTATGATATTCTTGATGTCATCCCACAATTTCTCTGGTTTTGGTCATTGGTGTTCAATGCACAAATCCATTCTTTAGATGGTCTCTAAATCCAGGAGGGATATATTCAAGATCATATTTTGGCTTTCTTGGACTTGTTTTAATTGTCTTTAACTTTAAGTTGAACTTGCATATAAGCAGTTGATGGTCTGTTCCACAATCCCTTCCTGGCCTGGTTTTGGCTGAAGATATTGAGCTTTTCCATCTCCTTTTGCCATAGATGTGGTCAATCTGATTCCTGTGTGTTCCATCTGGTGAGGTGCACATATATAGCCACTGTTTGTGTTGTTGAAAAAAAGGTATTTGCAATGAATAAGTTCTTAGTCTTGAAAAATTCTACCATGTGATTTCCAGCATTATTTCTGTCACCATGGCCAAATATTCCAAATACCAGTGATTCTTCTTTGTTTCCAACTTTTGCATTCCAGTCATTAGTGATAATTAACACATCTTGATTGCATGTTTGATCAATTTCAGACTGCGGAAGTTGATAAAAATCTTCAATTTCCTCATCTTTTGCTTTGGTGGTTGGTGCATAAATTTGAATAATAGCAGTATTAACGGGTCTTCCTTGTAGGTGTATCAATATTATCCTATCACTGATAGCATTATACTCAGGGCATTTTGAAACATCCTTTGTGATGATGAATGCCATGCCATTCCTCTTTAAACTGTCATTCCTGGCATAGTAGATCATATAGTTGTCTGATTCAAAATGGCCCAAACTAGTCCATTTCAGGGAGCTCTGGTAGCATAGTGGCTAAGGCACTTGACTGCTAACCAGAAGGCTGGCGGTTCAAACCCACCAGCCACTCCTCAGAAGGAAGATGGGGCAATCTACTTCCATAGTGATACTGCCTCGGAAACCCAAGGAGGGGTTGCTATGAGTCGGGTCCAACTTGACGGCACATAACAACAACAACAAAGTCCATTTCAGCTCACTAATGCTTAGGACATCAATCTTTATGCATTCCCTTTCATTTTTGACAACTTCCAATTTTCATAGATTCATACTTCATACATTCTATGTTCTGATTATTAATGGACATTTTGAGCTCTTTTTCCTTACTTTGAGTGGTGCCACATCAGCAAAAGGAGGTCTTGAAAGCTTTTCCTTATCCATATCAATAAGGCTGGTTTTACTCTGATGAGGCAGCTCTTTCCCAGTGGTATTTTGAGAGCCTTCTCACCTAAGTGACTCCTCCTCCTCCTCTGTATTGGACAATGTTTCTGGACTATTCACAAATTTGTGCAATAATGTATCAGACAGTGTTTCTCTGCTATTCATAAGGTTTTCCTTGGCCAATTCTTTGAGAAGTGGGTGGTCTCTTCCTTCTTCCCAGTCTATCTCAGTCTGCAAGCCACGCTGAAACCTGTGCACCATGTGCACCCCGCTGGGTTTGAAACACTGGTGGCACAGCCTCAAGACTCACAGCAACAAGTCACTACAGTAGGACAAACAGGCAGACGAGATTGTCTCCCTTAGCTGTTTGCAAACTCTCCAACCTCCCCTTACCAGGATCCCTGCTGCTGCCTCCCTGCTCTGTCCCGCCACCCCCCACCCCTGGCCTTTTTCCTCTCTTTTCCCCTGCTTTCTTGTCTTGCCATTTGTGGGATGTGGCCTGGGTTCCCTCCCCTCATCTGGATCCCTGCAGCTGACTCCTCACTCTGTCCTGGTCCCCCTCTTTATCATACATTAAATTCTTGTATGTTTTGGGATCTATTACTGGATTATTCCATTTATCTGTCTATTTGTGGCATAGTATCATGTTACTTAAATTAATGTACTTTTATATCACATTTTAATATCTCAAAGGAATAATTTATCCTCATTACTTTTTTCTTTTCTTTTTTTAGAAGATTTTTACTTGTTTATTCTTTTATTTTTATTTTAAAATATTTTATCATGCTTTAGATGAAAGTTTATATAGCAAATTAGGTTGCCATTTAATAATTTTTTATATAAGTTGTTTCATGATATTTGTTTTTACAATGTGTCAACATTCTTATTATTTCCATTCTTTTTGTTTTGCTTCAATTAATCTAGCTTTTCAGTCACTTCTTAGCTTCTCATCTTTGTTTTAAGATAATGTTTACCATTTGGTCTTATATAGTTTATTACTTTAGGGAACACAGTATTCACAGGTGATGTTGTTTATCTTAGGGTTATAGTCTTAGGAATTCCTCTAGTCTTTATCCATCTAGTAAGTCTGGCCTTTTTTGGGAATTTGAGTTTTGTTTTACATTTTTCTCCCCTTCTACCCAGGACCTTCTATTATGTCCCTGGTCAGAACTGTCAGTAGTTGTAGCCAGGCACTATCTAATTCTTTTGGTTTCAGGCTAGATGAGGCTGTGGCTTATGTGGACTATTAGTCCTGTCGATTAATTTTTTTCTTTGAGGCTTTGGTTTCCTTCATTCTTTTTTGTTCTAGAGGAGTAGAGACCAATAGTTGTGCTTAAGAGGGCTACTCACAAGCTTTTAAGTCCCTAGATGCTACTCACCAAACTAGGATCTAGAACATTATCTTTATGAAGTATGTTATAGCATTTGACTGAGTTGTCCTATGAGACCATGGTTCCAAGACATCAAACCCAGGTAAGCAATCTTGCAAAATGTTTGGTTATGTCTAGGTAGTATCCATAACTATGCCCCTATGTGGTTTATAATGTATATGAATATAAATACAGCACACATAAACAAGTATATACTTATACCTACATATAAACCTGTACATGCACTCTCATATACATGTGCCTTCTTATACACATATATGCATATATGTTTGCCATTATAACCACAGATATATTTTTGATTGTTATAATTGTTGTTGCAAAATTGTATGTTATAGCATTTCCTGAAATTGTCCCTTATTCCCTTATAGTTTTTAGTGTCTTCACTTACCTGGGAAAAGTTGTGCAGAACTCACTCACATGCCTTTACCATCACCAAAACTAACAAGTTTCTACAATCTAGAAAGCGATTCCTTCTTCCTCCCCCTCCCATCCCTGGTAACCATCAAATAACATCATGTTCAGTGTGTTTACCTGTTCTTGACTTTTTGTAAAAGTGAGACCATACAATATTTGTCCTTTTGTGATTGACTTATTTCATTCATTATAATATTTTCCAGATTCTTCCATGTTAGAAGATGTTTCATGAACTTGTTGTTATTCTTTAAAGTTGCATAGTATTTCATTGTATACGTGCACCACAGTTTGTTTATGCATTCATGTGTTGATGGACACTTATGTTGTTACATCTTTTTGCTAATGTGAATAGTGCTGCAATGAACATAGGTGTGCGTATGTCTATTCATTTCACTGTTCTTATATCTCTAGAGTATATACCTAGGAGTGGGATGGCTGGGCCTTTAGGTATTTCTATTTCTAGATTTTTGAGGAAACACCATGCTGTTTTCCATAGTAGTTGTAACATTTTGGAATCTCACTAGCAATGTATAAGAATTCTAATCCTCTCACACTCTGACTAGCATTGTTGTTTTCAGTTTTTCAACCATTTCCATTTTTGCAGAGGTGAGATGTTATGTCATTGTAGGTTGAATTTGCGTCTCTCTAATGGCTAATGATTGCAAGCATCTTTTTATGTATTTTTTGGCTGCCTGAATTTCCTATATGGTGAAGTGTCTGTTCATGTCCTTTTCTCTTTTTTTCTTTTTTGTTAACTTTGTACTGTGATTTGGGTGAAAGTTGACAGACCAAATTTGTTTTCCATTCAACGCTTCATACGTAATTTGTTTCGTGAAATTCATTGCAACCTCTGCAATGTAACAACACTTCCCAGTGCCTCCCTGAGTTTACCATTTCATTTGTCCTTCTTTCCTATCTCTTCCTGCTTTCTGAGCTTTATCCCTGGGTAAATGCTTTCCTTTTAATCTTGTATCGTTGATTGTTCTAAGGGGTACCTACCTCCCTGGTGTTATCATTCACCTTGTAGGTCTGTCTACTGTTTGGTTAAAAGTTGAGCCATGGGGGTGAGTTCAGTTCCAGGCTTGAAGGGTGACTAAGGGCCACTAGTCTCTATCAGACTAGTAAGCCTGATCTTTTCTATGATTCTGAGTTTTGTTCCACATTTTTCTCCCAGTCTGTCCAGTATCTTCTATTGTGATTCTTTTCAGAGCAGTCAGCAGTGGTAGATAGGCACCATCTAGCTCTTCTGCTCTCAGAGTTGTGGAGGCTGGGGTTTGTGTGGTCCATTAGGGCTAATTGTTTCCATGTTTTTGATTTTCTGCACTCTCCTTTGCTCCAGATAGGGAGAGGCCAATAGTTGCACATTAGATGGGCACTCACAAAATTTTAAGATGCTGGTCACTGGTTACCAAAGTAGGATGTAGAACATTGTCTGTATGGACTATGCTATGCCAATTGACCTTATGTCCACCAAAACTATGGTCTTGAGCCTCCAGGGACTCATTCATCCCCTCAATGTGCTTGGTTATGGCTATATATATATATATATATATATATATATTTTAATAACTTTGACCCCTGTATGTTCTACTATATTCATGAATGCATTTACAGCAGGTGTAAATACATATGCAGAAATATCCTCTCTCAAACCTATATATATTCATGAGTGTAGTCCCATTTACCTTCCCACATCTGTTCAGCTTGAGTGTCTGTCTATGTATGTATCCATATCAAAGAGACCAAACTCACTACCATGGACTGGATCTAACTCACAGTGATCCATCCTTGGGTTTCCGAGACAGTATCTCTATGGAAGCAGATTGCCTAGTCTTCCTTCTGAGGAGTGGCTGGTGGATTTGAACCATCAGCCTTCTGGTTAGTCAAATGTCAACTATGCCACCAGAGCTCCCACCCACTCATAGAGTATTGCTATTACTGTCACTGCTGGATTGTGTATGTAATAGCTTTTACCTTTGTTGTCTTTAACGCCTATATTTCTCCTAATGTCTTCCTTTGTTGAGTTCCTCCTTATTGTATATTGCCATTTTCTGATTACAGTGTCTGTCTTTCTGTTGTTGGGTTATTGAAGTTCCTTATATATTTTAGAGATTAGATCCTTCTCTGATATGCCATTGCCCAAGATTTCTCCTCAATTTGTTCATTCTCCTTTTGAATCTGGCTTGAATTTCTGGTAGGTCCCTGTCAATAAACTACTGCAACCATTCTTGAATTATCTTCAACACAGTTTCACTTCCATGTGATATTGATGATATTGTAAAATAATTTCCACACTGTTGTATCTCCTTTCTTTGGAATGGGCACAAACATAGGTCCTTTCCAGTCAATTGGCCAGGTAGTTGTCTTCCAAATTTCTTGGCGTAAGTAAGTGAGTGCCTCCAGCACAGCATGCTTTTGTTAAAATATCTCAATGATTATTCTGTCAATTCCTGGAGCATTGTTTTTTGCCAATGCCTTCAGTGAAGCTTGGACGTCTTCCTTTAACAACATCAGTTCTTCATCCTGTGCTACCTCCTGAAATGGTTGCACATTGGTCAATTCATTTTGGTACAGTGATTTTGTGTATTACTTTCATCTTCTTATAATGCTTCCTGCATCATTCAATATTTTGCCCATAGAATCCTTCAATATTGAAACTCAAGGTTTGAATATTTTCTTTAGTTCTTTCATCTTGAGAAATGCTCAGCATGTTCTTTCCTTTTGTTTTCCTAACTCCAGTTCTTTGCACATTTCATTATACTTTACTTTGTCATTTCAAGCTGCCCTTTGAAATCTTCTGTTAAGCTCTTTTATTTCATTATTTCCTCCATTTGCTTTAGCTGCACTCCATTCAAGAGCAAGTTTCAGTCTCTTCTGACATCCATTTTGGTCTTTAACCCTTTCCTGTCTTTTAAATAACCTACTGCTTTCTTCATGTATGATGTCCTTGATGTCATCCCACAACTCATCTGGTCTTCAGTCATTGGTGTTCAGTGCCTCAAATCTATACTTAAGATGGTCTCTAAATTCAAGTGGGATATAACCAAGGTCATATTTCTATTCTCATGGACTTGTTTTAATTTTCTTCAGCTTCAACTTGAACTTGCATATGAATAATTGATGGTCTATACCATAGTAAACTCAGGGCCTTGTTCTGACTGCTGATATTGAGCTTCTCCATTGCCTCTTTCCACAGATGTAGTTTATGTGATTCCTATATATTCCATCTGATGAGGTCATGTGTGTAGTTGCCATTTATGTTGTGGAAAAAGGTATTTGCAATGAATAAGTTGTTAGTCTTGCAAAATTAGATTAAAATTAGATCTGGCCATATTTCTATCACCAAGGCCATATTTTCCAACTCTTGATGCTTCTTCTTTGTTTCCAAATTTTACATTCTAATCACCAGAAATCACGAATACATCTTGATTGCATGTTTGGTAAATTTCAGACTGCAGAAGTTGTTAAAAATTTCTTCATCTTTGGCTTTAGTGTTTGGTACATAAATTTGAATAATAAATAGTATTAACTGGTCTTCCTTGTAGGTGTATGGATATTATCTTATCATGGTATGGTAGTTAAGGTTGTGTGTCAACTTGGCTGGGTCATGACTTTGAGTGGCTTGGCAGCTGGATGTAGTTATTCCCCATAATGGGACTGGACGTGGTGTAATCATCTCCTTGGTAGAATCTGCAGTGAGCAGTTAATCAGTTGGAGGAGAGTTACCTTTAGGGTGTGGCTTACTTCCAACATATATAGATAGGATCCTGCATTTGGTTCAGTCTTCATTTCCAACTCCTGGACTTGATCCAATAGCCTGTCATATCGCCTACTGTGTTGCCTGCTGATCTTGGGATTGTTGTCTTTGCAGTGTGTGAGCCAACAATCTGCCATTTTACCTGCTGATATTGGATTCATCAGCCTCAGCAGCCAGCAGCTGCATGAGTCAGAAGATGCTTCTAGTTTGCTCCAGTTGGCCTGGAAGGAAGAGCAGCAGCCCAAGGTCAAGGTGCCTCAACCCATGCCCTAGAGCCAGCACTCTGAACTCAGACTTGCTAGACTAATCTTCCCTTAAAGCTGGCATTCTGAATTTGGACTTCTAGCCTCCTAAATTGTAAGAGAATAAATTCCTATTTGTTGAACCCATCCACTTGTAGTGTTTCTGTTATTGCAGCACTAGAGAACTAAGATACACTGACAATACTGTATGTCAGGATAGATCTTGAAATATTCTTTTTGACAATGAATGTGATGTCATTCCTCTTCAATTTGTCATTCCCAGCATACTAAACCAAAAAAACAACCAAAAAACAAAACAAAACAAAAACCCAACTCACTGCTGTCGAGTCAATTCTGACTCATAGTGATCCCCTTTGGTTTTCCAAGGTGGTAAATCTTTATGAAAGTAGATTGCCCAGTCTTCCTTCCATGAAGTGGCTGATGGGTTTTAACAACCAACCTTCTGGTTATCAGTCAAACACTTTAGGTACTACACCAACAGAGCCCCTTTCCCAGCACACTAGATAATATGATTTTCTGATTCAAAATGGCCAATACCACCAGTTCATTTCAGCTCACTAATGCCTAGGATATTGATCTGTATGTGTGCCATTTCATTTTTGACAACTTCCAATTATCCTAGATTCATGCTTTGTACATTCCACATTCTGATTATTAATGAATGTTTGCTGCTGTTTCTTTTCATTTTGAGTCATGCCACATCAGTAAATGAAGGTCTCAAAATGTTTTACGTCATCCATATCATTAGGGTTAACTGTACTTTGTGGAGGTAGTTCTTTCCCAGCCATATTTTGAGTGCCTTCCAACCCAAGAGGCTCATCTTCCGGCACTGTATCACACAATGTTTCACTGCTGAATAGCATGAAGTTTTCCAGTACTGTATCAGACAGTGTTTCACTGCTATTCATAAGGTTTCCTGTGGCCATTTTTTTTTTCTTTTTAAGTTTACAGAGCAAATTCACTTTCAATACAGCAGTACACACACATGTTGTCTCATGACATTGACTACAATTTACCCCATTGCAACAGCTCCCCTCCCTCTTCCTCTTGATAGTTACCTCTTCCCTTTGTCCATCCCTCCATGCACTTCTGCCCCCTGAACTGTCTCCGTGTGCATAAACAGCTCTTCTTTCTCCCATGATTGTTCTCTCCAAGGAGTGTATCTACCTCAGGTACATGTTCAACTCCTATGCCTGTCTTTTGTTTGGCTGGAAGCCATAGGTGTGGGTTCAATTCCAGACTTGAAAGGCAGCTAGGGACCATAGTCTCAGTGGTTCCACCAGGCTCTATCAGACCAGCAAACCTGGTCCCCCCTCCCTTTTATTTCCCAAATGATTTTGAGTTTTCTTCCACATTGTTCTCCCTCTCTATCCAGGATCTCCTACATATAGATCCCCCTCCAAGTGGTTGACAGTGGTAGCTGGGCACCAGCTAGTTCTTCTGGTCTCATAGGCATATAGGCTGAGGATCACATGGTGTATCAGTCACTAGGACTAATTGTTTCCATGAATCTTTGGTTTTCTTCATTCTTTGTTCTGGATGAGGAGAGAGACCCATTGTTGCATCTAGATGGCTGTTTGCAAGCTTTTAAGATCCCATTCTCTCTTCACCAAAGTAGGAGGTGGTACAATGTTTTGTGCAGTATGTTATGCCAATTGAGCTTGATGTCCCCTGTGACCATGGTCCTGAGCGTTACAGCCAATTTTTTCAGAAATAGATGGCCCCATCCTTCTTCCTATTCTGTTTTAGTCTGGAAGCTCCATTGACACCTGTCCACCATGGGTGACCCTCCTAGTATTTGAAATACTGGTGGCATAACATCCATCTTCACAGTAACACACAAGCTACCACAGTGTGACAAACACACAATCCACCCCAGGGTGTAGAACGAAGGATATCATTGCTGATCCCCCTAACATTGTTGTTAGCTGAAAGCAAATAGCAGAAAGATGTTTACCGGTGTTTTTTTTTTTTT
>NW_006921844.1:4390324-4392436 GCF_000298275.1 Orycteropus afer afer | reverse complement strand
TCTGCATCCTTTCCTTCAAGGCTCAGGGGTCCAAGATTATCTTCTGTGTCTGTATTTATTGGTTTCCCTTTTCTTTGTTGAAGAGGGTCTGTGCAATCCTTCTGCCTAGTCCGCCATCTTGCCCCGCCTCCTGTTTACCGGTGTTTTATTGATTATGCAAAGTCATTTGACAGTTTGGGTTATATCAAATTATGGGTAACATTTCAAAGAATGGGAATTCCAGAATACTAAATTGTGCTCATGAGAAATCTGTAAATAGACCAAAAGGCAGTTGTTAAAACACAACAATGGGATACTGCTTGGTTTATAGTCAGGAAAGTTGTGTGTCAGGGTTATATCCTTTCACCATACTTATTCAATCTGAATGTTGAGCAAATAATCTGAGACTGGACTCTATGAAGAAGAATACAGCATCAAGATTGGAGGAACAGTCATTAACAACGTGCAATATGCTGATGACACACAATCTTGCTTGCTGAAAGTGAAGATGACTTGAAGCACTTATTTATAACAATCAAAGACTATAGCCTTCAGTGTGGATTGCACCTCAACATAAAGAAAATAAAAATCCTCACAAATGGGCCAATTAGCAACATCATGATAAATGGAGAAAAGATTGAAATTGTCAAGGATTTCATTTTCCTTGGATTCACAATCAATGACCATGGAAACAGCAATTAAGAAATCAGAGGACATGTTGCACTGGGCAAATCTGCTGCAAAAACTTCTTGAAAGTGTTAAAGAGTAAAGCCATCACTTTGAAGACTAAGGTGCACTTGACACAATCCATATTTTCTATAGCTTCATATGCATGTGAAAGCTGAACAATGAATAAGGAAGACTGAAGAAGAATTGATGCATTTGAATGGTGGTGTTGATGAAGAATACTGAAAATACTATGGACTGCCAGAACAGACAAATCTGTCTTGGAAGAAGTACAGCTGGAATTCTCCTGAGAAGTAAGAATGGCCAGACTTTGTCTCACACACTTTGGTCATGTTGTCAGGAAAGACCAGTCCCTGAAAAAGGTATCATCTTGGTAACGTAGACAGTCAGCAAAAGTGGGAGACCCTCAACAAGATGGATTGACACAGTGACTGCATATGTGCTCAAAAATAGCAAATGTTGTGAGGATGGCACAGGACTGGGCAGTGTTCTGTTGCACATAGAATCCCTATGCATTGGAACCCGCTTGATGGCAACTAACAACGACAACATATTCTCTTTTACTTTCCTCATAAAATCTCTTGATAAGCTTAAGTAATTAATTTTAGGAGGTCTCTGTTATGTAAATTATCATGTGTTATTCATGCATGTTAAATTTTGTTGATGTACCATTTATGCCAAAAATTCTGTCCCCTAGTTTTGGCCATATATTACCATCCAGGAATTTTATAGTTTCAATTTTAAATTTAGGTCTTTGATTCATTTTTAGTTAGTTTTTGTGCATGTGAGATATGGATCTTGACTCATTTTTCTGCTATGGATATCCAGTTTTGCCAACACTATTGAAAGAGGCAGTTTCTTCTCTTTTTGCACAGGCTTTGAAACATTTGTTGAAGATCAGCTGGCTGTAGATCGATGGATCTATATCTGGGTTCTCAATTCTATTCCATTGAAACAGTACCAGATTTTTTTTTTCCAAGTTGTGATTTGGATAAAAGTTTACAGAACAAATAATTTTCCACTCAACAATCCATACATATTCTGTTTTGTGACATTCACTGCAATCCTCACACTGTAACAGCATTCTTTCCACTCCCTTCCTGCCCACCTTTTCCCTTGGTCCTTCCTTCCAATCCCTTCTGCCTTCCTAGCTCTATACCTTGACAAATGCTGTCCTCTTGATCTCATATGCTTGATTGTTTTAATGAGTACATACCCTCCTGATATTACTGTTCACCTTAGAGACCTGTCTATCATTTGGTGGGAGAAACTAGGAAGATGACAGCAGGAGCAGCAGCAGGAATCTAGGTAAAGGAAGGATATAGAGGTTTTGAACAGCTAAGGGAGATATAAGGTGGGGCAATCCTACTTCCGTAGTGATACTGCCTCAGAAACCCAAGGAGGGGTCGCTATGAGTCAGGGCCGACTCGACGGCACATAACAACA
>NW_006921844.1:4379793-4388988 GCF_000298275.1 Orycteropus afer afer | reverse complement strand
AAGAGACTCTGAAACTTGCCCTTGAGTGGAGAGTAGCTAAAGCAAATGGAAGAAATGACAAGATAAAAGAGCTGAACAGAAGATCTCAAAGAGCAGCTCCAGAAAGAGCAGCTAATGAAATGTGCAAAGACTTTGAGTTAGAAAACCAGAAGAGAAGAACACAGTTGGCATTTCTCAAGCCAAAAGAAAGGAGGAAAAAATATAAGCCTTGAGTTGCAATATCAAAAGATTCTTTGGGCAAACTATTGAATGATGCAGAAAGCATCAGAAGAAGATGGAAGGAATACACAGATTCACCGTTCTGAAAAGACCTGGATGATGTTCACCCATTTCAGGAGGTGGCATATGATCAAGAACCAATGGTACTGAAGGAAGAAGTTGAAGCTGCACTGAAGGAATAGGCAAAGAACAAAGCTCCAGCAATTGGCAGAATACTTATTGAGAAGTTTCAATACACAGATGCCCCACTGGAGGCACTCACTTGGTTATGCCAAGGGATTTGGAAGTCAGCTACCTGGCCAACTCACTGGAAGAGATCCATATTTGTGCCCATTCCAAAGAAAGGTGATCCCACAGAATGTGGAAATTATCAAACAATATCATTAATATTGCATGCAGGCAGGTAAAATCTTACTGAAGATAATTCAAAAACGGTTGCAGCAATATATTGGCAGAGAATTTCCAGAGGTGCAAGCTTGATTCAGAAGAGGACATGGAACAAGGGATATCACTGTGGATGTCAGATGGATCTTGGTTCAAAGCAAAGAATACCAGAAATATGTTTTCCTGTGTTTTATTGACTGTGCAAAAACATTGGATTTTGTGGAGCATAACATAACAAACTGTGGATAACATTGAGAAGAACGGGAATTCCAGAACAGTTAACTGTACTCATAGGGAACCTACACATAAACCAGGAGGCTGTCATTTGAACAGAACAAGGGGACACTGCATGGTTTAAAATCAAGAAGGGAGTGTGTCAGGGTTATATCCTTTCACCATACTTATTCAATCTATATGCTAAGCAAATAATCTGAGAAGCTGGACTATATGAAGAAGAATGTGGCATCAAGATTGGAGGAAGAATCATTAACAACTTGCGATACACTGACAACACAACTTTTTTCCATTTATTGTGATACTGTTTATAAGTACAATTTGCAGTATGAATTACATCTCAATATAAAGAAAAGAAAAACCCTCACAACCTGACTTATAAACAGCATCACAATAAATGGAAAAAAGATTGACATTGTCAAAGACTTCATATTGCTTGGTTCTACAATTGATGCCAAAGGAAGCAGCAGTCAGGACATCAGATGATGTATATAGCACTGGGCAAGTCAACTGCAAAGGACCTCTTTCAAGTGCTGAGGAGCAAATATGTCTCCTTGAGGACTAAGGTGTGCCTGACACAAGCTATGATATTTTCAGTTGCTTCATATGCATGTGAGAGCTGGACAATGAATAAGGAAGACCAAAGAAGAATTGATGTTTTTGAGTTGTGGTGCTGGTGAAGAATGCTGAAAGTACCATGGACTGCTGAAAGAACTAACAAATCTGTCCTGGAGGAAGTGCAGCCGAGATGCTCCTTGGAAGCGAGAATGACCAGATTTCATCTCACTTACTTTGGTCATGTTATCAGAAGGGACCATTCCCTGGAGAAAGATGCAATGCTTGGTAAGGTGGAAGGTCAAGGAAAGAGGGGAAGGCCCTCAACAAGATGGATTGATGTAGTGGCAGCGGCAATGGGCTCAAATATAGCAAGGATCACGGAGCTGGTGTGAGACTGGGTGGTATTTCGTTCTGCTGTGCATAGGGTTGCTATGAGTCAGAGTTGACTCGACAGCTCCTAACAACAACATCCTTTGGCTGAAAGTTGAGTCATGGGGGTTAAGATCAGTTAGTGTATAAGGGCCATCCATAGTCTCCTGGTTTCCACAAGTCTTCATCAGACCAGTAAGCCTGGTATTTTTTTACGATTGTATAGTAAGTTTTGAAATTGGTAAGTTAGAGGCCTTCTACTTTCTTCTTCTTCTTCTTTAATTTGCTTTAGCTATTTGTGGGGCTTCCTTCCTTTCCATATAAGGTTAGAGATTAGTTTTGCTATTTCATTAAAGAATGTTCTTGGGATTTGCATTTGGCTTGTATTATATCTATAGATGGCTTTTGGTAGTATTGATATTTTCACAATATTAAGTCTTCCAATCCATGAATGGAATGATTTTCCATTTATGTAGATCTCTTTTAGTTTCTTGCAGTAGTGTTTTATAGTTTTCTTTGTAAAAGTCTTTTACATTCCTGGTTAGGCTTATTCTTAGATGGTCTATATTTTGGGGGCTATTGTAAATGGTATTGCTTTCTTGATTTCTTTTTCATAATCCTCCTTGTTAGTGTAGAGGAAACCAATTGATTTTTGTGTATTGATCTTGAACGCTGCTATTTTGCTGAATCCTTCTATAAGTTCCAGTAACTTTTTTTTTTTTTTTTTTTTTGTGGAGTTTCTTTTATTTTCTATGTATATGATCATGTGATCTGAGAATAAGGATAGTTTTACTTTTTATTCTTTTTCCCAATTTGGATATCCTTTATTTCCCTTTCTTGCCTTATTGTTTGAGCTAGAACTTCCAGTACAACATTGAATAGGTGTAGCGACAAAGGGCATCCTTGTTTCATTCCTGTTCTTAAGGGAAATACTCTCAATCTTTCTTTGTGGAGAATAATATTGCTGTTGGTTTTGCATATATGAGCTTCCTATAATTGAGGAATTTCCCTTCTATTTCTATTTTTCTGACAGTTTTCATCAGGAAAGAGTGTTGGATGTTATGAAACACTTCTCTGTGTTGATTGAAATGATCATGTGATTCTTTACCTTTGTTTTATTTATGTGGTGAATTACATTGATTTTCTAATATCAAACCATCCTTGCACCCCTGGTGTGCTTCCCACTTGACTGTGATGTATTTTTTTTTTTTTTTTTTTTTTTTTTGATATGCTGTTGAATTCTGTTGGCTAGAATTTTGTTGAGAAAATTTTGCACCTATATTCATGAAAAATATTGGTCCGGAATTTTCTTTCTCAGTGGTGTCTTTGCATGGCTTTAGGATCAGGGTTATGCTAGCTTCATAAAATGAATTAGGGTATCTTCCTTCCTTTTAAAATTTTATTTATTCATTTTAAATATTTTATTATGATTTAGGTTAAGTTTACAGACTAAATTAGTTTTCCATTTGAAGCAGTATGGCGATCTCTTAAAAAGGTGGAATTAGAAATTAGAAAACTAGCATAACATGGGTGAACTTGGAGGACATTATGCTGAGTGTCAATCACAGAAGGACAAATATTGTATTGGTTCATTATTGTAAAAAGTCAAGGAAAAGTTTATATATGGAAGGAAACTTTCTTTGTTGGTTACTGGGGGGTGGTGAGAAGGGAACACTGCTAGATAGGTAGAGACAAGTATTGATTTGGGTGAAGGGAAGGGCAATGCACCAAATGTGAGTGATCAACACAGTGGCATTGAGGGAGGAAGACAGAGAGGTACGTGGCAGGTACAGACAACAAAGATGAATTCTTTTGCATATACAATACTGTGTTGTCAGTGATGGCAAGCATTGATCTATGGATGGATAGGTGGGTGGACAGGCTGAACAATCAGGTATATCTAGCCAGGGGGCAGTGTACCCCTGAGGATATCCAGGGGTATAGTAGAGCTGAGAAGGGACAAGGTTGTGATGACTTCTTGGTCATAGCCAGTTACTAGGAGGGAGTGAGTAGTTGGACCTGTGGGCTTGGAACCGTGGTCACAGGGGACATCAAGCTCAATTGGCATAACATACTACACAAAATCATTGTTCTACATCTTACTTTGATGAGTAAAGACTAGGATCTTAAAAGTTTTCAAGTGTCTATTTAGATGCAACAATGGGTTCCTCCTCCTGCAGAGCAAAGAAGAATGAAGAAAACCAAAGACAAATGGAAACAATTGTCTAAGGGACTGGTAGACCATGCAATCCTCAGCTTATATGACCATGAGACCAGAAGAACTAGATGGTGCCTGGCTACCACTGTCAACCACTTGGAATGAGGTTGGCACAGGAGATCCTTGATACAGTGGGAGAGCAATGTGGAACAAAACTCAAAATGATTAAAAAAAAAAAAAAAAAAACACCAGGTTTGCTGGTCTGATAGAGCCTGGTGAAACCCCTGAGACTATGGCTCCTAGCTACCCTTCAGGTCTGGAATTGAACTCACTCCTGTGGCTTCCAGCCAAATAATAGGTAGGCATATGGGCTGAACATTTATATCAGGTAGCTACACTCATTGGAGTGATCAATCATGGGAGAACAAAAGTACAGTGTTTGAACAGGGAGACAGCTTGGGAGGCAGGAGTGCATGGAAGGAAAGGACACAGGGAAGAGGTAACTATGGGGAGGAAATGGGAAGAGAGCTGTGGGGAATTGTAGTCAATGTCATGAAATCAAATGTGTATGAACTGCTGTATGGAAAATGAATTTGTTCTGTAAACTTTCACCCAGATCACACACACACACACAAATAGTAAATTAGTTTTCCATCTGGCAATTTATATATGGATTGTTCTGTGACACTGGCTGCAATCCCCAAACATAGCAACATTCTCCATATTTCCACCTTGGGTTTCCTATTTCCATTTGCCTAGTTTCCTTCTCCTTCCTACCTTCTAACTTTGCTTTTGGGCAAACACTGAACTTTTGGTCTCATATAGTTGATTGTTCTGAGAAGCATGTTCCTCCCCAGGTGTTATTGTTCATTCTATAGGCCTGTCCTTCATGTAGTTGCAAGGTAATCTTGGGGAGTAGCAACAGTCCTAAGTTAGAAAGGTATCTAAGGGCTATAGTATAGGGGGCTCTATCAAACCAATAAATCAGGATTCTTTATGAATTAAAATTTCATTCTACCTTTTTCTCCCATTCTATCCAGGACCTTCTATTGTGATCCTAGTTAGAGCAGTTAGTGGTGGTGGCTGGGCACCATCTAGTTCATCTGGCCTTAGGTTAGTAGAGGCTGTGACTCATGTGGTCCATTAGTCCTTTGGACTATTTATTTGAGCCTTTGGTTTTCTTCACTTTTCTTTGCTCTGGATGGAAAAAGATTAATAGTTGTAACTTAGAAGGTGAGGTGAATTGCTTGATGTGACTCTTCTAGCCATTGTCCTCTGTTTTTTGATGTATTGTAAATCCTATTATCCATGCTTGTTTAGGGTGGTGTGGTAGTTATGGTTGTGTGTCAACTTGGCTGGGCAACTGGTAATAGTTATTCCTTGTAATGACTGGCAATCAACTCTGATAGAATTTGCTGTGAGCAACTGAGTAGCTGCTTTTAAACTCCTGATTGTAAAGTCATCCACTTGGGATATTTCTGTTGGAGAAGATCAAAGTAACCAAAACAGGTGGGATATATTTTGAATTCCACCTAGCTGGAAGTGGTAACTCAAATAGCCACCCTTAACTTTCTCGAGTGTATATATAGGAATCTTTTGGGAAAGTTTGCTCTCCCTCTTGCTCCAGTTCTGCGTTTTGTCTCATCATCATCTCACCCCTGGATTTGATACAGCAGCTGTCATCTGATCTGCTGATTTAGGTTCGTCAAACTCCGAGAATTGGCAGGATCCTCCAGGCCTACTTACAGACCTGGGACTTGCCAGACGGCCAACCTCCCAGCCTCCACCACTATATGAGACAATCCCTTGGGTGTCTGTGAGTTCTGTGAGACATTACAGTGAAATACAGAACCCTAGAACAGGAGGGATATTACTGAGAGGACAAGGAGTAATTAATGTCTGAAATGATGAAGTGGCACGGTAGTTTGGACATTTGGGACATCTTTAACCACTGCCTCATGGGGATCAGCCTTGTGCTGATCTTTCTAAGAGAAATTGTTCAAGCAATGGCTTCTTCCTTTTCTACATTCTAGAATAGTTTGAATAAAATTGGTGTGAACTCTTCTTTGAATGTCTGGTAGAATTCTCCAGTGAAGCTTTCTGAGCTAGCTCTTTGTTTGTTGGGAGTTTTTGTTGTTTTTATTTTGTTTTCAATGACATCTTCATAAAGGGTCTAGCCAAACTTTCTACCTCTATTTGTGTCAGTTTAGGTAGGTAGTGTGTTTCTGGAAAATTTTCCATTTCTTCTAGATTTTCAAATTTGTTAGAGTACAGTTTTTCATAATTTGTTATGATCCTTTTTGTTTCTGTTCTAATGTCACTCATCTCATTTCTTATTTTGGCTATTTGTGTCTTCTCTTTTTTTTCCCTTGTAAATTTGGTCAGCAGTTTGTCTATTTTATTGATTCTATCAGAGAACTAACTTCTTGTTTATTTTTCCACTTGAAAATAGTTAAAAAATACTACTGATAATTTTTATTTGATTTACATTACATTTACATATTAACTTGGGAGAATGGGCATCTTTATGAAGTTGACGTTGAATACCTTTCGATTTGATGAACTTGTGTTGTTTTACATCACCATTTTGGTTGTTGACTGCATCTCTGACTATGACAGATATCTGAAACTGCACCACTTGGTTCACTGCTTAAGTTGATTTAGATTCTTATTATATTTTCCTGCTGAGACACATCCTGTTCCACAAGTTCAGATGATCTAGGAGGTAACCAGTTCCCTGTCCAATAGTATCCATAGAGTAAATGCAACTCACAGTAGGATATAATAAATTTGTGGATTTTGTCACTGTCTTGCTATAAGTAAGAGCTTTGAAGTGATTGCTTCATAGAATAAGAGAAAGGAGAACCATAATAGAGAGGGAGAAAAGCAAGCATAAATTTGGAGAAAGTGGTGGTACAAACCCTTAACTCTGGAACATTATTTTCTTAGGCTGAGTTTTCAGAAAGCATACCCTGAACTAGAATTTGTGAAGTGCTGAGGCATAGCCAGTAGGTTAGAAAAGTGAGACAAGGAAAAAAAGGAAGCCAATACAAGGTGCACTACTGAGCAATTTAACTCTGTGGGCCACTGTGGTCTCAATCAAGCTCTGGACCTCTGGGAGAAAGTGTAGAACATGTCTTACAATTGTCCCATTTAAGGAGCAAGGCATCTGGGGTATTTACTAACTCTCATTTGTTGTAGACTGAAGGCTGTTCTACTGGTATCAGCTTCTAGTTTGCCCTGAGCATGGATTAAACATACTCCTATGACTGCAAAAGCCCCAGGCAGAGTTGTAGATGCTTATCTTTGAAAGTGGTCTACTTACACACAGGAAAGGTGAGGGAGAGGCTCCAATACAATTGTCTTTTTAAAAGATGTACATTTTTACCCTTTTAGATACCAGTTATTGGCCCCTATTGGGAGAAGATTGGGCAGGTAATATTTGGGAGTATGTTTACTAGCTATAGGGGTCCCTGAATGGCACAAATATTTAAGCACTCAGCTACTAATTGAAAGGTTGGAAGTTCTAATCAACCCAGAGCACCTCTCAGAAAGCCCTGGTGATCTACTTCCAAAAGAAAGCAACCAACTACCATCAAGTTGATCCTTACTTGTAGCAACCCTACAGAACAGAGTAGCACTGCCCCATAGGGTTTCCATGGTTGTAAATCTGTATGGCAGCAGATTGCCCCATCTTTCTCTGCGGTGGGATTGAACCACTGACCTTTGGGTTAACAGCTGAATACTTTAGCCACTATGCCATCTAAGAGCACAATTCTGCTCTGAAACACATGAGGTCACCATGAGTTGTAGCAGCTTGACAGCAACTTCTACTGGAATCTACAGTCCTTTCTTAGGAAATTCTGCTTCTACTCTCTACCTGAGTGGGGTGCTAGGGAAAGAGATGTCAGACTCAATAATATTCTATTAAACCAAAAAACTCACTGCTGTTCTGTCTATACTGACCCATAGTGACCCCTTGGGTTTCTGAGGTGCTATATCTACGGAATTGCCAATCTTCCTTCTGAGGAGTGGCTGGTGGGTGTGAACTGGAAAGCCTTCTAGTTAGTTGTCAAATGCCTTAGGCACGATGCCACCAGAGCTCCTACATTGTTGTTGTTGTTATTATGTGCCATGGAGTTGGACCCTACTCATAGTGACCCCTCCTTGGGTTTCTGAGGTGGTATTACTACTGAAGTATATTGCCCAACCTTCCTTCTGAGGAGTGGCTGGTGGCTTTAAATTGCAAGCCTTCTGGTTAGTAGTCAAGTGCCTTAGACACTATGCTACCAGAGCTCCTACAGACACCTTTTAATAAGCTTAAGATAGGACAAAGACTAAAACAAAGAGAATTATCTGGATAAGGGAAACCATCAACATGTACTCAGTACAGAGGCTAATAGAATCATAATCATTGTATTCATTATATTTAATATTTAATAGTTGTTGTTGTTAAGTGCCATCGAGTTGTTTCAGACTCATAGCGACCCTATGCACAGCAGAACGAAACACCGCCTGATCCTGAGCCAGCTCCACGATTCTTGCTACACTTGAGCCCATCGCTGCTGCCACCATGTCAATCCACCTCTTTGAGGGCCATGCCCTCTTTCGTTGACCCTCCACCTTACCAAGCATGACATCTTTCTCCTGGGAATGGTCCTTTCTGACAACATAACCAAAGTATGTGAGACAAAGTCTGGCCATTCTCACCTCCAAGGAGCATTCTAGCTGCACTTCTTCCAGGACAGACCTGTTAGTTCTTTTAGCAGACCATGGTACTTTCAGCATTCTTCACCAACACCACAGCTCAAAGGAATCAATTCTTCTTTGGTCTTCCTTATTCATTGCCCAGCTCTCACATGTGTATGAGGTGATTGAAAACACCATGGCTTGTGTCAGGTGCACCTTAGTCCTCAAGAAGATATCCTTGCTCCTCAGCACTTGAAAGAGGTTCTTTGCAGCTGATTTGCTCAGTATTATACATTGGAAGGAAGATGGGACATCTACTTCCATAGTGATGTTGTTGTTGTTGCTAAGTGCCGTCGAGTCATTTCCGACTCATAGTGACCCCATGCACAGCAGAACGAAACACTGCCCAATCCTGCACCAGCCCCACAATCCCTGCTATACTTGAGCCCATCATCACAGCCACCGTGTCAATCCATCTTGTTGAAGGCCTCTCCTCCTTTGTCGACCCTCCACCCTACCAAGCATGACATCCTTCTCCAGGGAATGGTCTCTTCTTACAACATGACCAAAATAGGTGAGATGAA
>NW_006921844.1:4368616-4375473 GCF_000298275.1 Orycteropus afer afer | reverse complement strand
ATGAGTACAATTAAGTGTTCTGGAATTCCCATTCTTCTCAATGTTATCCATAATTTGTTATGATCCACACAATCAAATGCTTTTGAATAGTCAATAAAACACAGGTAAGCATCTTTCTGGTATTCTTCACTTTGAGCCAGGATCCATCTGACATCAGCAATGATATCCCTCATTCCACGTCCTCTTCTGAATCCAGCCTGCACTTCTGCAAGTTCTCTGTCAATATATGGCTGCAACCATTTTTGGATTATCTTCAGTAAGATTTTACTTGCATGCAATATTAATGATATTGTTTAATGATTTCCACATTCTGTGTGATTACCTTTCTTTGGAATGGGTACAAATATGGATCTCTTCCAGTCAGTTGGCCAGGTAGCTGACTTCCAAATCTCTTGGCATAACCAAGTGAGTGCCTCCAGTGGGGCATCCATATGTTGAAACATCTCAGTGGGTATTCCGTCAGTTTCTGGAGCCTTGTTCCTCACCAATTCCTTCAATGCAGCTTTGACCTCTTCCCTCAATACCATTTTTTTTTTTTTTTACCGTTGGTTCCTGAACATATGCCACCTCCTGAAATGGATGAAGATCAACCAGTTCTTTTTGGTATAGTGACTCTGCATATTCCTTCCATCTTCTTTTGATGCTTTCTGCATCATTCAATATTTTGCCCATAGAATCTTTCAATATTGCACTCATGGCTTATATTTTTCCTTAGTTCTTTCATCTTGTGAAATGCTGAGCATGTTCTTCCCTTTTGGTTTTCTAACTGCGGGCCTTTGCACATTTCATTAGAGTAATTGGCTTTGTTTTCTTAAGCTCCTCTTTGAAATCTTCCGTTCAGCTCATTGATCTTGTCATTTCTTCCATTTGCTTTAGCTACTCTCCACTCAAAGGCAAGTTTCAGAGTCTCTTCTGACATCCATTTTGGTCTTTTATTTCTTTCTTGTCTTTTTAATGACCTCTTTCTTTCTTCATGGATGATGCTCTTGATGTTATCTCACAGTTCTTCTGGTTTTCAGTCATTGGTGTTCAATGCATCAAATCTACTCTTTAGATGGTCTCTAAATTCAGGAAGGATATATTCAAGATCATATCTTGGCTATCATGGACTTGTTTTAATTGTCTTCAACTTCAACTTGAGCTTGCATATGAGCAGTTGATGGTCTGTTCCATAATAAGGTCCTGGTCTTGTTTTGGCTGAAGATATTGAACTTTTCCATCTCCTCTTGCCACAGATGTAGTCAATCTGATTCCTGAGTACTCCGTCTGGCAAAGTCCATGTGTGTAGACACTGTTTGTGTTGTTCAAAAAAGGTATTTGTAATGAATAAGTCATTGGTCTTGCAAAATTCTATCATGTGATCTCCAGTGTTATTTCTGTCACCAAAGCCAAATTTTCCAACTACTAGTGATTCTTCTTTGTTTCCAACTTTTGCGTTCCAATCACCAGTGATAAGCAACACATCTTGATTGCATGTTTGGTCAATTTCAGAGTGCAGAAGTTGATAAAAATCTTCAATTTCCTCATCTTTTGCTTTGGTGGTTGGTGCATAAATTTGAATAATAGTTGCATTAACTGGTTTTCCTCATAAATATATGAATATTATCCTATCACTGACAGCATTGTACTTTGGGACAGATTTTGAAACATCCTTTGTAATGATGAATGCCCTGCTATTCCTCTTCAAATTGTCATTCCCGGCATGTAGATTATATGGTTGCCTCATTCAAAATGGCCAAAATTGGTCCATTTCAGCTCACTAATGCCTAGGATATCAATCTTTATGGGTTCCATTTTATTTTTTACAACTTGCAATTTTCCTAGATTCATACTTTGTACATTCCATGTTCCTATTATTAATGTATGTTTGAGCTGTTTCTCCTCAATTTGAGTCATGCCATGTCAGCACATGGAGGTCCTGGAAGACTTACTTTATCCATATCATTAAGGTTGGTTCTACTCTAATGAGGCAGCTCTTTTCCAGTCCCATTTTGAGTGCCTTCCAACCCAAGGGGCTCATCTACCTGTACTGTGTTGGACAATGTTTCTTAGGTATTCATAGAGTTGCCTAGTAATGTATCATACAGTGTTTCTCTGCTATTCATAAGGTTTTCCATGGCCAATTTTTGAGAAGTGGATGGCCTCCTCCTTCTTCCTAGTGTGTCTTAGTCTGTAAGCTGCGTTGAAACCTTGCACCATGTGCAACTCTGCTGGTGTCTGAAACACCAGTGCCACAGCCTCAAGCCTCACAGCAACATACAAGCCTCACAGGATGACAAACTGGCAGACAAGTTGTCTCCTTTAGCTATATTTAATAGAGAACAAAGAAAATCATTACAAGACTATGATTGGTGACAAGTCAATTCATCACTATCTCAGGTGGGACAAAACGGCGGGGGAGTGTTGAAGGGGGAAGGACTATAATTGGAATACATACATAATTGCAGGTTAAAAAAGTTACAGGACTGGCTATTTTTAGTAAATCATTAAAGACATGCCCAGTTAAAGTCTTTGCATAAGGATACCCTGAGGCAAGTTCCCTAGTTTTATATGTCAGTGTCTTTCTGCATAATCTAATTTCAACTACATTCTTCCTGAGGGCAAACTGCCACTCCCCAGGCTTGCTCCTGACTTGTCTAAGCATATCCACGTTGCTAAAGTATCATAAAGAACTCAAATGGAATCTGAATTTATGGCAAGACTTGAAATGTAGTTAGGACTCCTACTATAGACCACAGCCTTCCACAAACTTACAATTTAAGTTCTCATACAGTGGGCATGTCCATGTTCTTTGCCTTGCAACTCTCTCTTCCCATTCTCATTCCTACTACAGTGTATGGACTAGAGTCTATATTTGTCTCAAAGATAGCACCTGTCTGGGCTTGTCAATCACCTATGACTTACTATTGCAGTTTGTTCCAATTTAAACAAGCAGGGCAGGTCAAATTCTTTTCTTGAGCATATGGAATTGAGAAATGAAGAGCCAGTTGCCAGTTAGCTGTAGGAACTAGAATTCAAATGCTAATATATGAAGAGAAGGAGCCCTGGTGGCATAGTGCCTAAGTCATTTGACTGCTAACAAGAAGGCTGGCAGTTCAATGCCCCGCCCCTCCCCAACCACTCTTCAGAAGGAAGATTGGGCAATCTCCTTGGAAACCCAAGGAGGGATTGCTATGAGTCTGACCCAACTCACCAGCAGTGGGTTTTTTTTTTTTTTTTTTTTTAATATGAAGAGAGAAATACAGAATGAAATATTCAAACATAAATAAGGAAGAAGCTGGTTGTTTGAGAGAGGAATATAGAGAATGAAGGAGAGAGAAGAATGGAGAGGGGAGAGGAGAGAAGGAGATAAGCCAAACCACAAACTTACATTTTTTTCTTGCCTTTCTGAGTCTTAGTTGCTCAAATTCTTACGCTTTCCCGTGAGTCACTTCTTTATCCTTACAAATAATCATGATACTTATAAATACATAATCACTCCCAGCATTTACTTGAGTTAATATGAGTGAGTATTTGTCTTGACCAAATACATATTGGTAGAGAACTAAGGGCTTGTCCCCTAAGAGTGACTCATGTCCCTCTCCATTTCTGCTGTCCTTTCTCTGTCCACTGTATCTGAGAACAGCTAATCTGTCAGTTCTCTCCCCAGTGACTGCTGCCTGCTGCTATGAAAAGCTCCAAGAAAATAAAATCCAGAGAAAATGCTAGTCATTAAGTGGAGTAGGCTTGTTCTTTCCAGTACAGGCAGTGATAATATCATACAGCTTACTCTTGAAAGAAGCTGGATTTTCATCCATTCAGGAAAAGAGAAAACCTGATTAACGCCTTTATAGTCATAAGCTCGGTGTTTTATAAATGAATCCTGACAGTAAGCAGGTTAGAGGGAGGATATTTTAGCAAATTCCCTTTAATGAAACTTGATGGTACCCTCTCACCTGATTTTACTTACTTAAGCTGCTTTGAGGAACACAGCATCACCTACTATCCATGGAAAAAATACTCTTAATAGAATAAAAACAGGCAGAAACAAGCCAGGAGGCCTAAATCAATCCATTCATGTGACACACAATATGGCCCACAATCATGCTGTCTTAAATACAGACTCTAATGATACAAATAATACCTTCATGTTCAGGCTCTGTGCTAGGTTCTGGCAATATAGAAGTGAGTAAGACAGACATGTTCCTGTGCTCAGAGAATATATAGTCAGATGGGGCACATGAACACTGAATATGTAGTTATATTATAAGTATCATGAATGTCACCAAAGGGAGGACATGAGAACAAGTCTTCCTAATGAACTTTTTTTTTTTTTTTTAAAAAAAAACCCTAAGACCTGAAGGGTGAGCAGTGGGAAAAACACTCTAGGAATAAGGTTACCATTTAGAAGAAATAGGCAGTCTTCAGCATAGTGCCTAAGTACTTGACTGGTAACCAGAAGGTTGGAGGTTCAAACCCACCAGCCAGTCCTAGGAAGAAAGACTGAGCAATCTACTTCTGTAGTGACACTGCCTCAGAAACCCAAGGAGGGGTCGCTATGAGTCAGAGATGACTCTATGGCACATAACAACAGCAACAGGCAGTCTTCTACTAGGTTTCATGAGATTTTTTTTGGCAAAACCCCACCTCCAACCTTCTACAGGGCTTGACATTCTCAATAGCAGATCTCTGTTTTTGGACTAGTGGGTAGTTTTTAATCACCTATTTGTTCTCTGCAACAGATGCTGTTGGTGCCTTCACATCTTCCTTTAGTCTGCTGCAGAGGTCACCTGCAGACAGCTCCAGTTATGGATTGAATTGTTTTCCCCAAAAAGACATGTTGAAATTCTAACCCTTGAGCTAGTGATTCTGACCTTGTTTGGGGAAATAGGGTTTTCTCTTGCAGATGTTATCAGTTAAGTTAAATGAGTAGAGTGGGTTCTAATCCTTTTCCCTTCTGAGTGGTGTTTTATAAAAATAAGGGACACACATGGAGGAAGACAGTATGTGAAGATCTTTCTACAAGTCAAGAACAGCAAGAAATGCCTTTGGTGTATGCTCTCTGTGGTGCACATACTGTTTCATCTACAGAAGCTGAGAGGAACAAGGAAGGATCATCTCCTAGAACTGATGGAGTATGTATAGCTCTGCTGATGCCCTGAATTCAAACGTTTAGCATCCAGAACAGTGAGAAAATAAATTTCTGTTCTTTAAAGCTGACTATTCTGTAGTATTTTGTTATGGCAGCACTAGCAATCTAAGACAGCTGCCTTACAGGCTGCGGGCTCTCCTAGGTCTGCCTGTATGGGCTCTCTGGCTGCAGAGACAATGTGGGCCCCATGTGGAGGGCCAGAAGCACCAGAAAGTTAACACTACTTATTGGTTTTCGAATGATATGGCACAGGAGTTGGAGGATCAATACCCCAGCTTCCTCACCCCTCAGTGGGGCAATTCCGAGGTGTGTTTAAACAGCCTCTCAGAGGATCCCAAGTGGAATAAAGGTCCCCTTTGCCTTTAGTAGTGACCTGCTCCTTAAGACATTCTTTACTGGCTTTTCTACCTTCTTTGTCTACTTTCTCCCTCACTTCTGCAAAGTGCTTCCTGGGATCACCTCTATAAACTTGCTCTGAAATCCTTATCTTATGGTATATATTTGAGGGGAAGTCACACTAACCTCTTTGTGTTTGTTCTCTAAGATGCTTGTCATCATTGTGTTTCCAGCTTGTGGGAATTCCAGGGGGTGGAAAGGGAGATGGGGGACATTTAGGACAAGAACTTAAATTTTCAGAAACCCTTGTTCCTCCCATAATCATAAAGCTTGGGACATGTGTATGTGGTGGATGATTAAGAGTAGATCCCCAGTAGGAAACTGTTAAGGACATCTGTCTGAAATTACTCTTCTCCAGAAGGCTTGTGTTAAAAGGTAAAGAAAAGGGCAACAAACTGTGAGGGATGAGCCCTGACTTAGAGCCAAGGGAAGAACCTAGGATCAGGTTCCATTACAGAGTCACTGAATGGGTGATCTAAGGTGGGCAACTTCTTCTCTCTGGGCCTCATTTTCTTCAACCATGAAGTAAAGGGGTTGACTAAGTGGTCTTCAGCATTACTAATCTAGGGTGCTCTTTGAATATATTTTATTAGCTCGCTGGTGTACAAACTCTGTTATATGGGTCTCATTCAGGGTCTATCACGTGGGGAAAGAAGAAAAAGTGGTATGAGCCTTCATCCATTCTTTAGATATTCCTTTGATACTTACAGTCTGCTGACTACTCTTCTAAGCAATGGGACTGTGATGGTTAACTGTATATGTTGACTTGGCTAAGGCTATGCTGCCCAGTGTTTTGGTCAAACACTAGTCTAGATGTTACGGTGAAGGTTTTTTTTGATGTAATCAACGTTTATAATCAACTAACTCTCTCTTTTTAAAATATTTATTTTTGGTGAAAATACACATAGCAAAACCTGCACCCATTCCAGTTTCTAGACTTTGGTTACATTCATCACATTATGTCAACATTTCTGTTATTTCTGTTCTAGTTGTTTCACTTCCATTTTCTTAAGCTCCCTGCCTCCCAACCTTGTCATCTATGGTTTTAAACAGCTGTTGACTTTTTGACCTTATATAGATAATTTTTTTAATGCAATTCTTAGGGATAGCAATTTTTACTCTTTGGGCTAAATACAAATGTTACTTAAAGACAATTTAATGAACAACAAATATGAACCCCTTTGTAAATACAATACTGAGTTGTTAATGAAAGCAAACATGGGTATAGGGACGGATAGACGGGTGAACAAGCTAAACAATTATGTATGTCTAAATGGAGAGTGTATCCAAGATCATATACAGGGTTGGCAGACAATGGGCCTCTCGAAGA
>NW_006921844.1:4367297-4368411 GCF_000298275.1 Orycteropus afer afer | reverse complement strand
AAGTAATTTCAATTCAAAGTTTGAAGAGCAACTCAGGGCTATAATCTTGAGGAACTTCCAGCCTCAGTTTGTCCACTAAGTCTGGATTTTTTTAAAAAAATTGAAGTTCTGTTCCATATTTGTCTCCCTTTTTATCAAGTTTCATCTATTGAGCCCCTGATCAGAATATTCCCTAGTGGTAACCCAACCCTAATGCCATTGAATCAATTCAGACTCATAGCAACCCTGTAGGACAGAGTAGACCTGCCCCCATAGAATTTTCAAAACTATAATTTTTTATGGAAACAATCTGCCACATCTTTCTCCTGGTGGCTTGAACTGCCAACCTTTCAATTAGCAATTGAGTGCTTTAACCACTACACCACCAAGACTCCTCTCAGAGGTGGTAGCTGGGCACAATATAGTTCTTCTGGTCTGAAGATGGAGGAGGCAGTGGTTCATGATTAATCCTGTAGTCTAGTTCCTTCGCTGATTCTTCCCTTTTTTTTTTTTATGTTACAGTAATTTTATTTCTTCATTTTATTAAATACATTCTTATTTCCTTGATTTTGGCCAGACTTTTTTTTCCACAGTTAGATAACTTATATTCTACTGTATTATTCTTTCTTTTTTTATTATTGTGATTTGGGTGAAGATTTACAAAGCAAATTCACTTTCCATACAGCAGTTCACATATACTTTGTTTCATGTCATTGACCACAGTTTACCACAATGCAACAGCTCACCTCCCACTTCCTCCCCATAGTTACCCCTTCCCAGTGTCCATCCCTCCATGCTTTCCTGCCCCCTGAGCTGTCTCCCTGTGCATAAGCAGCCCTTCCTTCTCCCATGATTGTTCTCTCCAAGGCGTGTGTCTACTTGAGGTAAAAATTTAACTCACATGCCTGTACTTTGTTTGGCTGGAAACCACAGGTGTGGGTTCAATTCCGGACCTGAAGGGCAGCTAAGGGCCATAGTCTCAGTGGTTCCACCAAGCTCTATTAGACCAGCAAACCTGGTCCCCACCTTCTTTTATTTCCTCCAAATGATTTTGAGTTTTGTTCCACATTGTTCTCCCTGTCTATCCAGGATCTCCTACATAGATCCCCTTCCAAGTGGATGGCAGTGGTAGCTG
>NW_006921844.1:4350058-4360402 GCF_000298275.1 Orycteropus afer afer | reverse complement strand
CTTCTGTGTCTGTGTTAATTGGTTTCCCTTTTTTTTGTTGAAGAGGGTCTGTGCAGTCTTTCTGCCTAGTCCACCATCTTGCCAGAACTCCTTCCCCTTCTCTGATTCTTGGGTTTCATTCTTTCTCTTTTGTTTCAGACAATAAAGACCAATAATTGTATCTTATATGGCTGTTAATAAACTTCTAAGACAAAGACTACTGGGAGGTAGAATACAAACTTTAAGAACTGTATTATGTCAATTGACTGGATTGTCCCAGAAGGTCATGGCCTAAAACCCCTAAACCCAGAAAAGTAATCTCATGAAGTGATTGGTTATGTCTAGTTAGTATCATCTGTATGCCCTCCTTCCTTTTTTCTTTTTTTTTGGTTTTTATTGTCACAATGTAATCAGTCGCCTCCTAAGTAAAGGAGATTGCCTTCAATAATGTGAGTGGACCTCACGCAATCAGTTGAAGACCTTAAAAGCAAAACAGGTTTGTGAGAGAAGAATTCTTCCTCAAGATAGATATCTTGCTAGAGTTTCCAGCTTCACCAACCTAAGGATTTTGGGCTTGCTAGCTTCTACAATCATATGAGCTAATTCTTTAAAATCTCTCTCTGTCTGTATGTATCCTATTGTTTCTGTTTCTTTGGAGATACATGAGTAATACAGGGATAGAGAACAGACCAAGGTGGAGTCTTAGCCGCCCACTCTGATTCAACCAAAGAAGGGCTTGAATAAAGGGAAAGTTTGGAAGTAAAAAAAAAAAAAAAGTAGAAAACCAGTTACCTTCTCACTTCATTATCCATCTAGCATCTATTGATACATGAATGTACATTTTTTTTAACATTAGATTATTCACTTACCCTCTAGTAGGAAACAGAGCCCTGTTGGAAAGTGACACTCAGGACAAAGATATTTTACTGGGAATAAACTTGGGACTATGGGTGCTGCCCTGGAGAGTGATACTGAATGTATGTTTACAGCAAAGCGCTCTGGGAAGCCCAAGGATGTGGGTGCCTGGCAGTGTCCAGAAAGAGCAATCTGTTTAAAGGTTGAAGAGGAGCTCCTCATTTGTGACCTCCACATCTTTAGCACTCCCGTGTTGCCAATGGCTCATCTCAAATTTACCAGTCACATCACAACGTTGTTTTCTATAAAACAGGGTGGAGATGGGGAAGGGGTGAAAATAGAAATGATTTTAAACCCTAAAGCAACAAATCTGAGCATTGGCCCAGTGCTGCTGAAAGGGTTCTTTTCATGATGTGTGTGGGCAACTCTCTCTACTTCCTAAGTCATCAGAGAAGTGACTGGAATGACTTTAAACATGGACCCTGTCAAGTGATGCAAAAGTCTCATGATTTACAACCCAAAGAAGTTTATCTTACTCTGGGAAAAAAAGACGACCTTGGAACCAAAACTTCACATTTAGAAGCCAACAAAAACATCTTAAAATAATGCCCCCTCCTCCCTCCTTCTCCATAATGAGAAATGGAGAGATTTAGCAAGAGGTGGGGGACTGTGGTAGGACTATTGCAATCATCAGTGATTGAGTTTCAAGGTCCAAGGACTTTGTTGTGGGCACCGGAGCCCTAATGATTTATAATTGACTCCAACAAGAAAAATCAAATGCCATGCACTTTCCTAACAGAGCTACAAAAATAACCGCATTCACAGTGTTTGCAAAATTGGAAACAAATGTCCCAGGAACATAAGCGCTCCGTGCTGTCCTACACAAGCTTTGGAGGAGAAAAATACTGGTACTCAATCACAACCACAAACGATGAGCCAATATCGTTTGTCATGGGAAATTCATCTAGGCAAAACTGGATTGCACCATTACCTTTCAATGACTGAGAAATAACCATACTGAAATGCCTCAAATTAAAAGCAGCCAAGGGCTTGGTTTAACGTTCTCTCTCCTCCTAGCTGCTGAATTTTGTTTCTTTCCCTCCTCTTTATGCATGGAAGAACTGAAAGGGAGAAAAATAATAAGTGTCTAATTGTACCCTTGTTCCTGAAACAGCTCAGGCTCATGTGGTTCTTCTATTAAAGTGGATACAGACAAGGGTAATGATTATGAAAATATTGGAGAATTCTGAGAGGGTACAGAAGTGTATGGTGACCTTAGTTTAGTGTTGCAGGATTGGTGGTTGGAGGGTGTGTGTGAGGATTTGGCAGCTAGATTAATAACCTTAGTTCTTGTACTAATGTGGAACATGAAAGAATTGGTTATGGAAGTTTACTCAGAAGAATTTCTCTACCTGCGTAGTGCCTAAGGCATTTTACTGCTAACCAGAAGGCTGGTGGTTCAAACCCACCAGCCACTCCTCAGAAGGAAGATTGGGCAATCTACTTCTGTAGTGGTACTGCCTTGGAAACCCAAGGAGGGGTTGCTATGAGTCAGATCCGACTTGACGGCAGTGACTTTGGTGCTTTTTTCTTTTTTGGTTTAGGACCTTTTTGATGCTATTAAACATCAAAACCATGGAACAAAGACCAGAGCTAATGATTCTAAAGCAATAATGAACTAAGTCCAGGAGTTACAGTAAACCCTTTACAAGCATTTCCTTTGATTTATATAAGCATAGGAAATGGACTTTAATATAATCCCCACTTTACAGACCAGAAAATAAAGTCTTTGAAAGATTCATTAACTTGGTTAATTTTCGTTAGCAAGTTGCAGAGCTGGGACAAGGATGCTTTGCTATTTGATGCCAAAGCCCATATTGTACACTAAATTGTGAGTGGCCTTTTTGCATTTCCTCCTTTAGGTCAATATTTTTCAAGCTGTGGTTGACCAGCTCTAAGGGGCTGTAAGGAGTTCCTGGGTGGTACAAATGGTTAGCATGCTAAGATGCTAATGGAAAGTTGGTAGTTCAAGTCCACCCAGAAGCTCCTAGGAGGAAAGTCCTAGAACTATGGAAAACTCTATGGGCACAACTGTACTCTGACACTTACAGGTTCTCCATGAGTCAGTGTTAACTCAAACGCGGCTGATTTTTTTGAGGGATCATATGAAAATTTTGGATGACCTGGGCATTATTTCCCTAATTCTGTATGTCAGAGTGGTATAGAACAAAGCCCTTTCAACTCCCATCTCATAGTCCTACCTGTGATTCTATGAATTAAGTAATATGCCTCCCCTCAGGAGACCCAAGACAGTAATATTAGCTGAGTGAAAATAAATATAGATGAGTAAACTTTCAAAATGACTAACTTAAAGATAGAAGCAATAAAATATGAACTTGAAAAGTGCCTGAGAATCAACTATATGGATCTTGTCAGCCTATGTAAACTTTACACAGTGAACATGCAAATTTCCTACATATTTTCATGCTTAGATACTCTTGGGAAAAGGCTGGTTTAAGCTTTTCTGCAAAGTGTCTGAAAATTTCCACCGTCTCTGTCCAAAACATGGGATTAATTGAAGAAATTCTCACTCCTTGTTTTTTGCTTGAGAGAAATTAATTCTTCCTGTGGGAATATTTCCTTTTCTTTCTTTCTTTTTTTTTTTTTAATGTCCTAAAACTACCTGAACTTTAGGAACTTGAGCCTTGTATTACAGTTGCCTTCTGCCCCTAAGGAATATAATCTATCCAAGCCATTAACTTGTTGTGAACACCAATAATAGGACATTTTTATTGTGTTCAGGATATGAAGCTAAAGCTGTGTAGATATGTATCTACTCACATTTAAAAATGAGTTAAACATTTCAAACCTCTTTAGATTTATACAGGGTAACTTATTACAAGGCCACCAAACTTTCTAGAGGTAGTGATCTTCCAATGATCTTTATCAAGCCATTCTTCTCTGTCTCCTGCATGGCTGCGTGTTTGGTTTTCTTTCTTCTCTTCTCCCTCTCTCCTTCTCTCTTTAACTTGGCCCTAACAGAGAAATGAAATGTCAAATACATTAAAAAAAATCCAATGGTAAAATTTGCAAATGAGAATACAATTTGAAGGCAATGCCAAAGTTAGACAGCCAGGTGTTTTTTATTTTTTTATTTCTCTGCTAATTAGGCTGCACACTTTTTAAATCTCAAACATGTGCAGAATTGTGAGGGATCTTGTGTGCAAAGGGAGACTTAATTCTTGCAGCTCTTGACAGATGAGATGCTCACAGTAGACACCATCAACAGCTCGTATTTTTTGAGCACCTTCTGCATGAATAGCAGTATGAAAGGAAGAACCAGAAAAAATTAGAGTTTGCTTAAATTCAGATGTGATTTACTGCAGGGGTTTCAAATTATTAATACTTTTTTTTATGCCAGGAAATAAATAATATTTTACTCAGAAGCCTGATACGTAGAACAGATAGTGTGAAGTGGCTTTGTTTGAAGGGATGTGTGTGAGTGTGGGTGTCTGTGACCTCACATTCCTCTGCTAGACAAAGCATTTGTTTGCCAGAAGTGTGGTGCACAAAACTCTTCAGATTATGGTTTGAATGTTCCTGATGTTGGACCATCTCATATATTGAGGGAGATTTGAGTCTCAGAAATTTGAACTGAATTGCTCAAGGTCACATCACTAGAAAGAGATGGAGCAAGTACTTGAACTAGGCCTTACGTTTCTGCTCACTTTGCTCATTCTTTTTCTACTACAATGCACTGTCTCATGTTTCATGGAAGGCAAAGAGATCATGTTTGCCACTATAGAAGCTCAATGAATTGCATGTGTAAAAAGAAAGAACGAAAGAAAGAAAGCTAGTGTATATGTAAGGGTAAGGTTGAGTATTTTGTAAAACCCCAATAAAGTCAAATTACTAAAAATATGTACATAGATGTTAAATTAAGGGTGTGAGAAATAACTGCAAGGTCAGTATAACAGAATTGTAAAAATCAAAATTGTAAAAGCCTGCATTCACTTGAATTTCTTTATGAGTGTCTTTAAGACATTATTACTGACTGCAAATTGTATACATTGCATTGAGTTTGATTTACGCAAAAAAGAAAACGAGTAACCTCAATGAACAAATTAAGGAATGATGATTCTAAGTCTAAAGTTAAAATACAATTGTTGAGTTATATTTTGTTGTTGTTGTGTATTGTCAAGTCAATTCCAACTCATAATGACTCTGTGTGACAAAGTAGAACTGCCCCATTGGGTTTTCCAGGCAAATCACCAGGTCTTTTCTCCCTTGGGGAGGCTGATTGGCTTGAACAACCAACATTTTGATTACCAGCCTAGAGCTTAACCATTGTGCCACAGGGTTCCTGGTGAGTTACCTAAGTACCATTATTCATAATTATTTATGATTAATTGCCTTTCAAAAAATTATTTGGTCAACCGCCAATCTTGAATAAATGAATATAATGGCTTCTTCTTTATTGTAATCTTGCCATAGCAATATACCAGTATTTGCTGATATCACTAGAATTGTTTTTAACTGTGTGATTTATAATTTTTCTCAAAGTTAATAGAGTATTGCTGCCAATACAGAATATGTTTTCTGCTGGGTTCCAGAATATAATTTGAAGTATTTATAAAACATGTATGAATTGGAATGGACTCAACAGTAACTTATTTTTTTTTAAAATCTCAGTTTAGAGTTACTTTTACTTCATGTATGATAAATATAATTTGAAAAATTCCCTCCCAAAATCTCTATGCCAAATTGCATAGCGACTTTTGTTCCAACAAATAGTTTCTATCTCTATGTAGCTCACTATGAAAAATATTTTCCTACATAACCAAAGACCCTCAAGGAGATGGATTGACACAGTGACAGCAACAATGGGTTCAAATATGGCAATGATTGTTAGGATGGTGCAAGACTGTCAGTGTTTCATTCAGTTGTACATAGGGTTGCTATGAGTCAGAACTGACTTGATGGCACCTAACAACAACAAATTACAATAATTTGGTTGGAATCTTGTGTTTCCTTTGTCATGAGAAGACATTTGTCATGTAGATATATGGATGGTTTTACTGTTGTCCTGGGTATCCCACTAACCTGATGTGTAACATTCAGCTATGCTCAAATTCCTTAGGATTTGATTAGCCCATATGGAGTACAGTAGGTAGTATAGAGTTCAAGAAATCAAGTTTTTATTAAGAGCAGCCCAACAGAGATTGTTTAACCCCTTTTGGTGAGGTGGTGGTGGAGTTACAGGTTTTATTTCTTTAGCCAGAAGGAAATCAAGGGACTCTGGGCTGAGAAAATCTGTCCTTGATTAAAGCAAGGGCAGAGATGCTGAGATTTCCTTACAACCTCCAACCCAAGTCAGCATTGCAATGGACTTACCAATAATATAGAATCAAAGCATTCATTTACAGGCAGGATTTGTTTCCTTTCTGGTCTCCTTAAGTTGTTTTGTCTTATGGACAATTCATTTCCAGAAAAACTAGGCTTCACAGTTCTCCAGAGCTTGGGTGGTCCAATTACCAATCCTTTGTTGAAAGCTCTGCAGCACGTTGGCAATAGCCATGAAGTCGAGCAATCATGTCTCTGGGGCTGGTCCTAAACTAGGCTGGGCTTTGAGAAATGCAGATTTCAGTGTGCACAACCAAAGCCACACCTTTTTCCATGTCCTCTGTTACCCTTGCAAAATGAGAGTGGAGGTCCACCCCCAGAAAATTGACTATAAAGAGCATGGCCTTTGGACATTTGATAAATTCTGGCAATTTGTCCCTTCCACCCTAACAACAAACACCATTCTTTCTTCTTCTGTTGTCTCTAGCCTATATTTCCATCATTAAAAAATCATTACCCCTCTGACTCTAAAAGTCTCTTTGTTTTTCTTTAAATATGGAAAAAAAAAACATTTTAATTGGATTACCACCTTAATGGGAATTATGAAATTTCTTTGAATCTAAGATGCATTTTCTTCCACATTTTAACCTTTCTGAAATGCTCCATGAGTATACAATATATATGCTTAATATGGGATTTCATTCTTATTTCTTTGAACACTATTATTAAATCTATGATGCATTTTTAGGGGATGACATCTTAGAATCAGGAAAATACCATAGCTTCTTTAGTGGATTTTAATCTTGACTCTAAATGAAATTGTGTACCACAAGATCGTGGGGGTAATAGTGGTGGTGATGGAAGAGAAGGAAATGTGAGGAGGGTGGGGGTAGATTCTTAAAATGGAAGAAGAACAGGGCTAGAGAAAATTTTTTCTACTTATTTTTACCTAGGATTATGGTTTTGACCTCCATTCAGCTGCCTTTAGCTGGACATTTCCCATATCAATGGGAGTGGGAAAATATTAATCTGTTTCATCATTAATATCAACACTCATTTATTTATTGCATGTTGTTGTTAGGTGTCATTGAGTCAGTTTCAATTCATAGCAACTGTATGTACAACAGAATGAAGCACTGCCTGATCTTGAGCCATACTCACATTCTTTGCTATGTTTGAGTCCTTTATTGCAACCACTGTGTCAATCCATCTCATTGAAGGTCTTGCTCTTTTTTGCTGATTCTACTTTTCCAAGCATGATGTTCTTCTTGAAGGGCTGGTCTCTCCTGAAAACATGTCCAAAGCACAAGAGACAAAGTCTCACCATCTTTGTTTCTAAAGAGCGTTCTGGCTGTACTTCTTCCAAAATAGATTTGTTTGTTCTTTTGGCAGTCTGTGGTATACAAATATTCTTCACTAACACCATAATTCAAAGGCATCAATTCTTCTTGATCTTGTTCATATACTCTATGGTAATACATTCCTTAGAGCAATAGACCACAGAGCACCAGAGGGGCAACATTCACACTGAGGAAATGCAGGACAAACAGGAGTGCATAACTATGAGGGGCACAGGGGGAGGGTTACAGGGTAGGAGGGGAGGAGTCCGGGCTGAGTAGGGCTCATTATTCATTGTCCAGCTTTTGCATGCCTATGAGGTGATTGAAAATACCATAGCTTGGGCCAGGTGCATCTTAGTCCTCAGAGTAACATCCATTCCATGCTTTTTAACAATTCAAAGGGGACTTTTGCAGCTGATTCGCCAAAAATAATGTCAGTTGATTTCTTGATTGCTGTTACCATACGCATTGACTGTGGATGTAAAATGAAATCCTTTACAATGTCAATATTTTCTCCATTTTTCATGATGTTGCTTATTGGTTCAGCTGGGAGGATTTTTTTTTTTTTTTTTAATGTGGAGGTGTGTCTCAGTTCTCTAGGGTTGCTATAACAGAAATACTATAAGAGGATGGCTTTAACAAACAGGAATTTATTAGTTTGCAGTTTAGGAGGTTAGAAGTCCAAATTTAGTGTGTCAGCTCTGGAGGGTGGGTGAAGGCCCCTTGACCTTGGGCTTCAGCTCTGCCTCTTTTTCCAGGCCCACTGGTGCTGGAGGCATCTTATAACGCATGCAGCTGCTGGCTTCTGGGTCTGATGAACCCAAGGTCAGCAGGCAAAATGGTGCAATCCCAAGATTAGCAGGCAACATGGCTGGCCACTGGTTCAAGTTTCAGAACTAGAGAAGAAGACTCTGCCAAATGCAGGATCCAAATGTGTCATAAAGCT
This sequence comes from Orycteropus afer afer, assembly GCF_000298275.1. Classification (NCBI taxonomy): domain Eukaryota; kingdom Metazoa; phylum Chordata; class Mammalia; order Tubulidentata; family Orycteropodidae; genus Orycteropus; species Orycteropus afer. The sequence continues at coordinate 4,351,939 of NW_006921844.1, read as the reverse complement.
AAAAAACATTCCTAAACCTTCTCTATATGCAGTGGAAGCAGACCATACCCAGAAGGTATCTCCCATCAACTACTTAGCTGCTCCCAGCTACCATGGAGGGGATTACAATCTCATCATGGGAATAACTACCTCCAGATGCCAAACCACTTAAAACCACAGCCCAGCTAAGTTGACACACAATCTTAACTATCACAATGTGTAATCCATACTGAAGGCTATAGCTGTTGATCTCCATCAAAAAGTTCTTTAAGTCTTCTTCACTTTTGGCCTACAACATTGTGTCATCTGCATGTTGTAGGTTGTTAATATGTCCAATCTTGATGCCATGCTCTCCAAATAGTCCAGCTTCTTGGATTATTTGTTCTGCCTACAGATTGAATAAGTATGGTGAAAGGACACGACCCTGATGCACATCTTTCCTGATTTTAAACCATGCAGTATCCTCTTTTTCTGTTTGAATGGTTGTGTCTTGATCTATATACAGGTTCCCCATGAGCAGAATTAGGAGCTCTGGTAGCATAGTGGCTAAGACACTTGCCTGCTAACCAGACGGCTGACAGTTCAAATCCACCAGCCACTCCTAGGAAGGAAGGTTGGGCAATCCTACTTCCGTAGTGATACTGCCTCGGAAACCCATGGAGGGGTCGCTGTGAGTTGGGGCCAACTCGACGACGCATAACAACAACAACAACAACAACATGAGCAGAATTAAGTGTTCTAGAATTCTCATTATTTGAAATGTTATCCATAATTTTTTTACAATCTACACAGTCAAATGCCTTTGCATAGTCAATAGAACACAAGTAAACATCTTTTGGTATTTTTTTTCTTTCAGCCAAGATCCATCTGACATAAGCAATGATGTCCCTCCTTACATGATGTCTTCTGAATCTAGCTAGCATTTCTGGCAGTTCCTTGTCTATGTACTGCTACAATCCTTTTTGAATTATTTTCAGCAAAAGTTTATTGTGTATGATATTAACAACATTGTTTGATATTCCTACATTCTGTTGGATCATCTTTCTTTAGAATGGGTACAATATGGATCTCTTCCAGCCTGTTGGCCAGGCAACTGTCTTCCAAATTTCTTGGCATAGACAAATAAGCATCTTCAGTGCTGTATTCATTTCTTGAAACTTTTCAATTGGTGTTCTGTCAATTCCTAGAGCCTTGTTTTCACCAATGCTTTAAAAGCATCTTGAACTTCTTCCTTCAATACAATCAGTTCTTGATTATATGCTATCTCTTTCTATTTTTTATTTTAAGAGTTTTACATAATGTTATGTGTACATTTAGTTTCACTCCCCATTTACCATGCCCTACTCAGCCCGGACTCCTCCCCTCTTACCCTATAACCCTCCCCCTGTGCCCCTCATAGTTATGCACTCCTTGCTGTCCTGCATTTCCTCAGTGTGAATGTTGCCCCTCTGGTGCCCTGTGGTCTATTGCTCTAAGGGATGTATTACCATAGAGTATATGTGTGCATTATCCTGGGTTGAGTGGTCTGCATGTACATCTTGTTAATTATTGGGCTGAGAGCCAGCCCCTGGGAGTGAGTTTTATTCCAGGCGCAGAGTGTATTCCAGGGCCATATTATTGGTGGTCTCGTCAGACTCCATCTGACCAGTAATTCTGGTCATTACTGAGTTTTTGGATTTTGTTCCATGATTTTCCTCCTACTCTATCCAGGCTCTCCAGATTTGATCCTTTCCTGAGTGGTTGGCATTTGTAGCTGGGCACCATCTGGTTCTTCTGGTCTTGAGAGCCTTCATGTCCTAGGGCTGATTGCTTCTAAATGCTCTTGTTTTTTTGCACTCTTCTTTGCTTCTGATGCTAGGAGACCATTAGGTGCATCTTAGATGACCACTTAAAAGCTTTTAA